>NC_142522.1:43033451-43078451 GCF_964205215.1 Stylophora pistillata
GAAGCCTGCACATTAAAACCTTGCTCTTTCACCTGTGCTTGAGAGCATCGATGGCACTTTGTGACTGAAGGCGAAATAAACCTGAGCTTAAAACACACGCCTCCCACGAGGCGCATGAGCAATCAGTTACTTAATACAAGTAAATGCCTGCTTAAAAATGACGATCGATCGATCTGACGAAGCCTTGATATTCCAAAAGTTAGAGTTCAAAGTTCTATTAACGCTGACAAAAAACACCTGATAATTCTACAGAAAAGTTTTAATTCACATTCTTTTTTTCAAGCGCATGCGAGAGGCCATGATTATTAAGTGATTTTGAATGTAGCATCATGGCAACCACGGAGAAAATTGTATCTTGGATTATTATGTAAAGTTTAGTTTATTTACTGGAAAATGTCGTTTAGTGTGGTAAGGCTTTTTTATAACGGATAGGCAACGTCGCAACTGTAGCGGGAAACTACAATACCGTTTCGACACCAGATCAAGGACAACTTCTAAAAGTAAAGAAACAGATACAAACGTTGCAGTCGAAGCAGAAAGTAAGTAAAGCTTACTGATCTTCTCAGTCTCCACCAAAAGAGCAACCACAAACCGACAAAAGCAAGATTATTAATCATATATTCTTTATGCAAATTTTTTTGTTAGCAGAACTAACCCTTTAAAACAATCCCTCCAGTGACAAGTTCGTGTTAGGCTTTTTGTTGACGAAATGAGCGTTTTAAGTAAAGGAGCAGTACACATAGCACGTTTTAACTTTTAAATCGTACAAAAAAGTACCACGATTTCGTTTAAACCTCGTGTAAATAACCGGCCCTCAGAGTTTAACTGATAAAATCTTAGGAAGCTTGTGGAACCTGGCTGGAAATTTTCCAGCACCTCCCTTTTTTAAATAACTTTCATATTTTTATTTTATTTTCCTGACCCAAAAGTTGGCACAATGTCACTTCAGGAGTCGAAATTGGAAAAAGGGAAGATCGAGTATCAGTTCTACACGTTGCAATTGACAAATAAAAGACGGATGTCGAAAGTTCGCAATCAGTCACTTGGACATAGAAGGTTTAGAAGTCGAAAATCGCAAATTAGAAGCCCCAAGGTGGAAATCAGAAAGTTATTCGTACGTGGAGGGAAGTAAAACTCCGAACTCTGAAATCGAATGTTCGAAGTCGAATGTCCGAAATCCGAAGTCTGAAGTCGGAAATTGGAGGTCGGAAGCTGGAAGTCGGAAAGTTAAAGGTTGATGGTCGGAGATAATTAAAGATCGAATGTCTGAGATCCAAAGTCTGAAGTTAGAAGTCGGATAAACTGTTGTAGCACTGATTTGTGGGCCGGTATCAAAATCAACAATAATTTCTTTCATTGCGTCGTCAGATAGCTAATGAGTAAAGGATCATTATGTCCTGAAACCCAAAGTAGAGTCAACAGGAGTCAATTTATAAAAGTAGGCGCAAATGAGAAGTATTTCGGGGATTGGTCGAGGTAAGTATTGTATCTTTTATGTTTGATTCATTTCAATTGTTTCTTTTTATTTGTTTATTTAAAAGTTTAAGATTTATTTAACTATTAATCGTTTATTTTTCTGGACTATGTTATACATTTCGTTACTTATCATTTTACTTTTCGACGATCATAGGATACTTAATTAAGAAAATGAAGCTTCACAAACTGCTTCCTTGCTGATAATCGGATCATACATAGACACTACAAAGATTAGTTTGAATATATCAACAAAGTTGAAATGGTAAATTGGCCACCGTTACGATTATCAAAGCTGACGTTTCGAGCGTTAGCCCTCCGTCGGAGCGAATAGAGGAATTGTGGGTTGTGTGTGCTTTTAAAGACAGAAAATGGAGCTACGTTATTGGTGGGAACATGGCAACGAGAAAAACACCGCTTCCTTTTCTTGGCAACCACGCGGTGGATAGACACTACAACTTCAAACTGCTTCCTTATTGATATCAAGGTGATAAATAGATACCGCAACTTTCAAACTGTTCCCTCATTAAAAACAAATGATGCATAGACACAGCCACTTTAAAACTGCTTCCTTGTTGACAAACACATGATGCATAGACATGCACTGCAACTTTCAAATTACTTCCTGAGTGACAAACATATGATGCATAGATACCACAACTTTTAAACTGCGGAGATACTGGAATTTTTAAAATGCTTCCTTGTTGGAAAATATGCAAATGATGCATAGACACGCACCGCAACTTTTAAATTGCCTCCTGTACAATGCACAGACACCACCACATTTAAACTGCTTCTCGGTTGACAAACACATGATGCATAAACACTGCAACTTTTAAACTGCTTCCTTGTTGAGAAAACACCGCAACTTCCAACCATGGAGAAAACAACTTTTAAACTCCATCGTACGAGCTCAGTATGTAGACTTCATAAGCTTTAAGCGGTGCCAAAAAGTTTACTGTCGATGGACAATGTTTGTTTCCATCTACTTCGTTACACCACCGGCTTGATCCAAAATCAGCACTTTGAATGGTGAACCAACTTTTCTTGGGGGTTAAGATTTCTCTTCCCAATTTTTGTAAGATTCTTAGACCGGCTGTAATGAAAAAGAAAATTTTACTTATTATTGCGTTATTCAGTCATGTGAATATTCGTTTTTAACATGAAAAGCTTTCCATTTAATACAGAAACTTTTATCATTATCCAAATTTGTCTATATTTAATAACCTGATGATGTTTGTAGTCAGGGATCTAACTTGATTTGCTTCTTGTGATTAAAGTAAAGTTTGAATCCTCACGCCGGTAACTAAAAGCATGGCACTTTTCATAAGATGCATTTTTAATAGACAATTAATCCTTGCAGCTCTTGATTGAGCTCTGTGCGCTTCATTCCCCGTCTCTGCGTCTCCTGCAAATGCCAGGTCGTCTTACTCTTTGATTCAATCGGGAGACACTCTCCAGCTTAGCTATATTTGTTTTAGATCCCTTCCACTTTGAATGTCAAATGTGGCGGAAAAAAGAGCCTATACAATCCCCGCTTGAATACGACGCAGTCCTCTGATGGTTACATACAGCCGACAACCGAAATGATTCTGGATCTCTTGGTTTGAGACCTATTAAATGGCTTATCAGATACAATGAATATATGAAGTTCATATATTTTGAACTGCGGTATTAAATACGTATGATGCACGATCCTTCGCAGTAGACAGCGCTATTTATGCAATAGCGAAAATCAGACCTGAAAAAGAGCGCTGCATTAGTATCGCAGAGGTCAGTGGTTCGAATCCCGTACAGGCCTGATTTTTTTTCAGGTCTAATTTTCGCTATTGCATATATAGCGCTATCCACTGCGAAGGATCGTGCATCATACGTATTAATGGCTTATACGTATCTTATAAAAGAACAAAAATATCAAAAACGTTAACATAAAAACATGATAGAAGCTTACACCGTGGGTCCAGAGGGTAGGACCGAAGTATGGACCATCGCTACTACAGCTTTCCTCGAGACGCGAAAATAAACAAACACTGAGGGGAGCGCAGAAAGATCTTCGCTCAGCTAGGATCGCCTAATTTCATGGCTTGACTGCTCGAGATTCGCATCCTCACAAGGGACTTACAACGTATTGTTTTTCCTCACGCTACATTAGAAGTGATGCCATTTCCTTTCTGTGATCCAACTAGTCCCCAGAGAGTGGTGTCTTTGACTGAAACAAGTTCCTTGAGCTGAAAAAGAGGAGAGTTTTAACTATATTACTTGGGCTGCTAGACATCCACGTATCTCTTAAATTAGACATCTATATATCTCATAAATTCATTCCCTTTCTGTTAGAAACAATTAAACACAACATTCCACAGAACACGAAAGTTCCTTGAGATGAACAATATGAATTTTAAAGAATAGAGAAATATGTCTACTGCATAGCTACATGTCTTTACTCAAGTGTCGCAGTATACATAACAAGGAGGCTCAGTTCCATTGGAATGTTTCTTTGTTTTGTTTCATTCGTTTGCTTTGTAAGGCCTTTTTTTCTCATTTCTTTTTAACGTTAAATGTTAGGCTTGTATACAATGGTTCTGAGTTTAACCTTTCTTTATTTAAAAATAAGGTCTACAATAACTGGAATGGCTCAATCATACTTCACGAATTATCCATATCTCTGATTCAGTCCTTACCTAAACAGCTAAGCAACCCTCATTGCATAAAAGCCCCTAGATCGCTGACTTGAAAGCCAACTTGAACTCAGCAGGCGTTTGATTCCAGCAAAACAATAGCTGCATCTGTATAACCTGTTGATGACACACTCAAGAAGCAAACAAAATACAATGCTTAAAGTGAGATAAGAACAATAGCAGCACGAGTTTTTTTTTTTTTTTTTCATATACAACGGCAGGTAGAGTATCTGACTGCAAAATCGGTGGATCTGAGGTTTGAATCCTCATGAAAGTCAACCAGAAATTTTCATTTTACACGTATTACGTGTAATTCCTTTCAAATCAAAGGTCGACCCACACTTTTACTCAGCTCAACCGGTAGAGTATTTGAGTATTTGAGTACCGATTTTGGAAAGTCTGAGGTTTGAATCCTCATTTAAGTTTACCCACACCTATGATCCCTCTTTCTGCTCTGCTATATCAGCACTTAGCGGCAAATTTGGATAAAATGGGGTTTGAATCATCACGAGGGTCGATCCATATTAAACTTTTTTGCCCCGTTAGTAGAGCTGATCGCGAAGTTTTAGAGTCTAAGGTTTGGATCCTTACAGATGTTGGTCCAGATGCTTTTTCCCGCTCAACTAATAAAGTGATGCGCAATTTTCTTGAAAGATATTTTAGATCGAGATGACGTAGACGATTAGTTCTTGCGTCCCTTTTAAGTTAAGCTCTGGAAGCTTCAGTCACCATTATTGTGTTCTGCAAATGCCATCAGTTTTCTCATTCCTCCGTTAAGAAGGAGAGACTCTCTAACCCGGCTATAGTCTTTTGTATTCCTTGAACTTTGAATGTCCAGGTTGCCGGAGAAATGGGAAAATACATTTGCATATACCAATACTTATATGTGTAGTTTGGTATCTTCAACCCTGTACTCATCACAGGAATAGATCGACATTACTGTCTATAACTTTAAATATTTAACAACTATTCACCGAAGTGGAGGTGGCCATGGTTAGTGGTGGATATTAACAGAGCCGCGAAGCGGCGAGGTAAATATCCACCGCTAACCACCGACACTGAGGTGAATAGTTGTTTTAGTATATACTAAAACAGTGAGATAATATACACCACCGTCGTTAATTTGAGTGATTTCTTCGCTTGTCACGGATGCAAACCGGGGCGCCATTTTTTCCCGAGTTGCTCGGAGGTAAATAGCAAAGGATATTCGGAGTTTGACTAGCCAATCAGAGCGTGACTTCAACGCTATCCACTGTTTTAGTATATACTAATTATTATTATTGTCAAATGTATTTATTGGTGATTTCACATACTAATTGAAGTGTGTTGTGACTTGTGACCGTAGAAGCGGAATATGGTCAGACTTAACAATATCTACGTCTGCTTTATCTTTTTTCTCTTCTTTTATATTTGCATATGAGAGATAAGTTTCATCTACTTTGAGCTTCATTTGAACGATGTTGGCCGTTTGTGGTCTAGGACCTAGGAAAGTAAACCGGCTTAGCTCAGGCAGGGGAAGGAGGGGTAGTGCTAAATGAGTCGTTTGGCGTAAAAAAATTTACAAATTTCTACCGTTAGTGGTGGGAAACGTGAACCGTACAAAAGTTTTCTACTTACAACCTGTCATCCGTACAATGGCCAAAATTTTAGCCGTAAAAGCCACCACCCAAATGAGACCCCCCCTGAATGCATGAGTTTTAAAAAAAGTATCCTTGAGAGTTAACAGAAAAATTTTGTGCCCTCTTCTAATGCGTAACAGCACTCAAAGTCCAATTTTTTCAAAAAAATTAAATATATCATAAATTACAATAACTCAAAAATCCCCACCCCACCCCACCCCCGCTTGGGAAATGACATGGCCATGGGGCGAGAAGGAAAAGTGAAACAATTGATTTTTTACGAGGAAAAGAGTGATGATACTTTGTCATAAGATAGAAACAATTTTGAATGTTTGTCTGTCCTTTAAAATGTGCTCAAATAATGCTCTAAGCCCCCACCCCCAACGCCTAAAGCATTAGTGAAAATGTCATGGAGAGTGTTGCAGCTTGCTGTCCCACCCCACCCAAGGGTACCTTTTCTTTTGTAACGAAAGTATGGCGGTCCGTTTTTCAGAAGACGCACTTAAAAGCGAAAGTGCAAGGAATGGAGATACGAAAGCTCAATTGAAGGGAAATAAATCAAACTCCAGCTTTATTGGTGAGTTTCTTTGTGATTATAAGGTGAAATTTGAGCAGATTCTTGCCTTAGACCGACTTCTGGTGTATTCACATGAAACATGCCTACTTCGATCAGCGTGTTTGAGGTTGTGTGAGGTTCTTTAGGATTTTGACACCTACCTGCTTTGAATAGCTTCCTTGTGGCGAAAGAAACAGATTTAGGATGTCTAGTAACGCCTAGTTAGTAGTGTTAGTAGTGCTTAGTACCGTTCGATCATTCGATTCGATCTTCGTTTCACTGTAATTGCGGAAGTACAGCGAACCGAAATTTATGATAATTAATTTGGGAGTCTACACACTTAACTGAAATGCACTGACACTTATTTCAGGTTTGTTTTGAAAAGTCGTGTTTTTGTGTAGGATTGACACGCAAGGATCTTTGGCAATAGTGAACCCGGATTCAGGGGTGTCATAATTATCGAAGTGCAGCCATTAAGTTTAGTAAAATCGATTTATTTAATCGTAGACGTGCTATTAAGACTGTCATAACTCCCACAACAAGTATTTCAGATCAAGCCATGTGTGATTTACTAACTCACCTTTCCAATTGAATTTTCAGGATCGCTGGTACAGGATGCAACAAAGTTGCACATTACACTTGCAACTGATGCCGACGGTTGGGACAAGTCTGTCAATGGAAAACTTCTTCTAGAACTTGCAGAGAATCCACAAGTAAGTGTCACTGGGTTTGTACCTAAGCACACCCAAAAGCAGAAAGACCATGCAAGGGGATTAAACATTGAACTTGTTGATGCCAAAGATATCCCAGGATATCCATCAGCTGAGCTTCTGGCTTATCCACCTGACAATCTTGACATTGATATCCTGATCATTCACTCTTATGGGCATGACCTAGGGCGACAAGCACAGATTATTAAAGCAACCAAAAAGTGCCAGTGGGTAAATGTTGTCCATACAGTCAGTGAAGAGCTAGAGAAATTTTTAGTTAAGAAATCTGCAAACCCAGCTACAAATGACCAAACATCTGAGCATGAACTTCAGACAATCTTGTGCGAAATGTCTGACCTTGTCATTGCCATTGGTCCAAAAGTTACAGAGGCATACCGATCTGCCCTGCGTTTCTGTGGTAAAGACAAAGGGGTGATTGATTTGACTCCTGGAATTATTGAAGAACTCCTTGGTGTGCGCCAGAATATCAAAGGCTCAGGTGAAAAGTTCCGTGTGCTGCTCAGTGCTTCATCCAAGTATTTCTTGGTCAAAGGATGTGATATTGCAGCCAAAGCTATCAAGCTGTTACAAGATTCATCTTATCAGCTCATATTTATTAGACAGCCAAAGGATAATGAAGATGAGTTGAAGCAAGCCTTCTTTGATGCAGGAATCAATGTACATCAACTGACCATCAGGAAAGATTCTGGTAATATTGACTTTTGGCCCAAGTTGCTTTGTGAAGTGGATCTGGTTATCAAACCATCAAGAACAGAAGGTTTTGGAATAAGTGGTCTGCGTGCCATTTCAGCAGACCTCCCTGTTCTTGTGAGTGGAAACTGTGGTCTTGGTATGGTGTTGAAGTCATTACCCTCTGGCACTCCGCATGTAATTGATTCTGAAGACCCTCAGGCCTGGGCTGATGCAATGAAGAAAGTCAGGGAAAAGGCAGTGCATGAACGAAGGGAGGAATCAGAACAACTAAGGAATGATTATATGCAGCAATTCAACTGGAAGTTACAGTGCAATGAAATTGTAAAGAAAATGTTTTCATTGGTTCAATACAAATCTGGTGAGTTTGTTTATTTTAATTTTGATTTAGTTAGGGACAGTTTAAAATGAAATAATTTTGTAATTTATTTGTCCTGAAGTTCACAGAACAAATGAAGTACAAGTGAGTCCTAACCCTAATTATGCCCTAACATAAGTTAGCAAGTTTTCCACCGTGTGTTCTATACAGTGTAATTGTTTCTTATAGTAATGAAAAAGAGAGTTTGCTAAATAATGAAGAGCTTCTTGATCTTGTGATTATTTCCTTTATTCTCATGACCTTAATGATTGATTGAAGTGTGACACTGCTGGGAGAAATAAGATGCTTATTACTCTCACGGGCTCTTGATTTTCTCAATTTCTTTTTATGTCATGGTGGATGATAGTCATCTTTAACCGCCGCCCAGTTAGCCCAATGGATATAGTGTGCTGGAATGTTTTGTGGGAGGTCGAGGGTTCGAGCCCTGGCCGGACCAACACTCAAGGTCTTAAAATAATTGAGAAGAATTTGTTACCTTTCTATAACATCAAGAAATGGTTAGATATTCTAGTCTTCTCGGATATGGATGAATAAATGGAGGTCCCGTCTCCTTCAGGGTTGGGGTAGGAGACACTAATTTCCCACACATGAGATTACTGTGTGATGGATGTCCTCCCCTTGGCTGGGATGGTGGGTTTGTTGTGAAGGCCGTAAGTTAGATAACTCATTGGGTTAATTACATCACCTTCATTAAATAAAGAATATTGTATTGTTTTGTATTGTATTGTATTGTATTGTATCTTTCATTTTGAAAGCATGCAGGGTAAACTTGACCAGAGGAAAAAAATTATAATGACCATTCAGTGATTGAGTACAATATTATCTTGAAAGCTGACTTGTGTTCTCTCATTAGACACATGGACTTGTGGCATGATAGCTACTGACTGGTTCTGGAGTTCTTCTATTGGGAAATTTCTATTTAATTTATAGCATGAATATGAGTGATTATAACTGTCACCTTTTTTTTATAATTCTTAGAGCATAGAAAGGAAGCTGTTGAGCGACAGTTTACTGAGACTACAAGAGATCTGCAGTCATTGCACATGAATCCCGACAATGTGGATGGAGGTCAGTACCACCAGTGTGAGAGTGAGAAGATGAGTATTCAGGAGACCAGCCAGTTCCCCAGCTCATACAAATGCGGAGACATCTCTCGCAAGAACATGGCAGTGAATAATCTACCTCTTAAAGAGTACAGCAAAGTTTGCATGATGCTCAACGTCAAGCGGGATCTGAAATTTGATGACTTCAGGATGCTTGCTGAGAAAGTTGGATTCGACAGGGATGAGATACGAATGATTGAACAAGGTGAAAATCCCACCGATGCAATTCTGCAGACTTGGTCATCAAAGAGAGGAGCAACTGTTGGAAAATTGATTGAACTGTTGAAAGGCGAGGACCTGGAGAGAATGGATGTTGCAAAGGTGCTTGAAGAATGGGTAAATGATCCTTGTTGGTAACCATTTAGGACACATCTCTTCCATGAGACAGATTTGAATGTACTTGTGGTGGAAGAGCAATCTTATTGTTAGTCTAAGTTTTATCATTAAAAGTTTTCAAGAAATCTGTAGACTTGGAGAATGTTCTAGTTTTTTTATGTTAGAACTTCTCTTTTGACTCCAGTCAAATAATGGAGACCCTTAGATTCGACGACTTCGAGGAAGAGTGCGAGTTTTGGCCGCGCAGAGGCTAGCACTATTGACTGGCACTCGTGGTCGCTCTCGTCAAATCGCAACATTTAGATGTCACAATGAGTGCGAGTTTTTTGTTTACTTAGTTTCATTCGCAATGTTAGGTCTCCTATGCCTGTTTTTACCTTCAAAAAAATACCCTTTTTGCCAAGGACATCACAGATTAGGTTATCTCTAAGCTGTTCATAAAAACTAAGGTTAAATAATTATGTAAAACTCACCTTTGCAAACTCGTCGTAGAGAGAACGACTTCTGCAAGAAATCTCGTAGTCGACGACAAGCTGGCGACAAGTTGACCGATTTGCATGACGGCGTGATGGCTAGTGCGCATGCTCAGTATGCGCGCGTGGAAAATCTTGTACTCGTCCTCGAAGTTGTCGTCGAATCTAAAGGTCTCTAATGGTTTACAAAGTCCACTTATGACCTTTTCTCAGGTCTTGATATTGATGTATAATATTGATAGCTTATTATCCAGCTCTTTGTACAGTGCATGTCCTTTCAAAGATCACTTAAGTGATAAAACTATTAACAACTAGCCTTGATGGCTGATTGCTGGTCACATAAACCTCAATTTGATTTTTCTTCTGGTATGTACAACAAAAAAGTATCTAGAGAGAGGTTGCAGCCAGTTTGTGTTTCAATGAAATCATCTGAATAATATTTTTAAAGACATGTTAGCTCAATGGATAGAGCGCTGGACTGTTGTGCGGGAGGTCAAGGGTTCGAGCCCCGGCCGGACCAACACTCAAGGTCTTAAAATAATTTAGAAGAATTTGCTACCTTTCTATAACATCAAGAAATGGTTAGATATTCTAGTCTTCTCGCATAGGGACGAATAAATGGAGGTCCCGTCTCCTGTAGGGTTAGGGGCAGGAGACGTTAATTTCCCACACATGAGATTACTGTGTGATGGATGTCCTCCCCTGGGGTGGGATGGGTGGGTTTACTGGACCCGCAGTAATTGGTGCAAGCTGTTGCGGTGTCCCTGCCGGTTGGCAAAGCTAAATAAATAAATAAATGTAACCTTTGCTGTGATGAAGGGCTAATACTGGAACCCTCAGCTTTGAAACCCTTTATGGTGGCCAATTTACTTTTAATTATCAACTCAGTTGATGAAACCAAAATTACTCTTGTCAACAATTGACTAACTTTGTAAGTGGGGGAGGAATGGAGAGATGCTATTTTGCACACTGTTTGAGGTCGCTGGCTGTGTTATGTTCTTAAGCAGCACATTGTCAGACTCTCTCAGTACCTTGCTACAGAAACAAGCTTAGTCATTAATGTTCTGGCAGCTGTATGAGTCAGTCTTTTTAGCAGACATTTCCTTTTTTAGACTGCAATCCAAACCATTAATTTTAAGACAACATTTAAGTTTTGAATACTAAGTAAATGAAATGAGTGTTATCATAAGCATCTATAGATCCCTTTTTATACATTAGCCCTTCCCTCTGAGGAAGGGTTAATGCTTGAAATATCAGCTTTAAAACACTTAACATTGGCCAACTGACATTATCAACTCAATTGATAGAACCAAAACTACCTTTTTATACTCTCCCATGGATGCAACACCGCAGTTTCTTTAGAAACTTACCTCCTTTAATCATTTTGTAGTTATATGAGCTTTGTGTGCTCATTAATTCTAAAAATAAAGTACTTGAATCAAGTTCTAAGTACAGGGTCTATAGTCTATTTTATGTATGATGCACGATCCTTGCAGTAGATAGCGCTATTTATGCAATAGCGAAAATCAGACCTGAAAAAAATCACGCCTGTACGGGACTCGAACCACTGACCTCTGCGATACTAGTGCAGCGCTCTATGTATCTAATACCGCAGTTCAAAATATATGAACTTCATATATTCCTTGTATCTCATCTATCACTTTCACGGGTTTATTACAAATCAACTTAACGGCCTGCTCCCAGTTGGCTTGTTAGCTCAATTGGTAGAGCGCTGCACTAGTATCGCGGAGGTCAGTGGTTCGAGTCCCATACAGGCCTGATTTTTTTCAGGTCTGATTTTCGCTATTGCATAAATAGCGCTATCTACTGCGAGGATCGTGCATCATACGTATCTAATGCCGCAGTTCAAAATATATGAACTTCATATATTCCTTGTATCTCAGTCTATTTTATATTAACCTATTTATTCTTTCATAATTAATTTTACACCATTTGTTTAGGCTATTTTAATTATCTTTTTTGCATTGTATGGCTGTTTACAATGACTTTAACCAAGCAAAAAAATTCTGAGGGAAAGAATTTAAATTACTTAGTGGGGAGATAATTATTGGTTATGTAGAAGAAGTGATCAAGTTTACATGTATGCTATTGTTTTTTTTTTGTTTTTATTTTATCTATTTTTTTTTTTTTTTTTTCTTTTTGCTGCCTTGCTGCCTCAACTTGATGCAGTTGACCAAGGTTTTCTGCTGCATGTTAAAATAATTATCAATGTTATCTTGAAAATACTCAGGAATAATTTTGTAATTTACAATTGTTTTGCATGATATTAGTAATTGCACTTTAATGTAATAGGAATTCTTAATCAAAAAATAGGTGGTTCTCTACATGTATTTTTGCTGAATTAATTCTCTAGCAGATCTGCTGAGAAAATAAACTGTGTAAAAAACATGATTCTTGATATCATGTAGCCATCAACAACAATGATACCCTTGTAAATTAGTGTGCATTAGTGTCTCAAAAGTAAATTTATATTAGGATTCTCCTTAATAAGGTAACATCCGCATCAATTCCCTAGATTTCAAATTTTCTGGCATGCCTAAGGCCATTAAACCTTCCTAGGTTATATTTAATTTAGTGTCTCAAAAGTAAATTCAAGTCAAGATTCTCCTGAATGTGGTAACATCCACATCAGTTTGCTATTTTCCAAATTTGCCTGCATGCCTTTGGGCTGTCAACCCTTTACACCCAACATTAGTGTTCACTGACAGGTTAGCAAAAGGTCACCGACTGTTGACCAACAGTCAGCCAAAACTTTGGCCTGAAACGTAATGAAAACTGTCAGTTGGCCAACAGTCAACCCATAGTTGGCCAACGGTTGGCTGACAGGCAGCCAACAGTTGGCCAAAACTTTGGCATGAAACTTAACAAAAACTGTCAGTTGGCAGTTGGCCAACAGTCAGCCAACTGTGGGTTGTCTGTCAGCCAACTGTCAACCCACAGTTGGCCAACAGTCTGCCAGCCAACTGTTGACCAACAGTTGGCTGACAGATGGCTGACAGTTGGCGGACAATATTTTGTGGGAACTGTTTTTCACTTTTACCAATCTCTCTACTTTTCCTGTAGTACTGATAAGGAGAATATGATTGACAATCAGGAGCTTCTTAGATTGGCGATCATTGTAATCAATCTCATGACCTTTACATTTGATTCAAGGGGGGTATTGTAAGGAGACATTACTGTTACATGTAGCAGTTATGAGAGAAAAAAAGGTAGTCCTTTTGCTTTGAATTTGTATCACTCGGTCATAGTTCAAAGTTATTTGGCACAGTAGGTTATGCTGTAACTATTGGTAATGAGCTTCCATAATATTGTAAATTAAAAGAACAAGAACTTTACCTCAACAATAAGTAAGTGTTGCGATTTGCTGAAACAATTGAAAAGCATTATGCCTTCACTGTTTTAACATGATGACCCTTCTCAAACTAGCCGTAAATGAATGTTTCTTGTTTTCCTTTTAAATTTTGTATCAAAGCACTTATGAAAACCAATAAAGGCTGAATATGACAATCTTGACTCTCCATATATACTTCCCCGTAAATTAAAGTCAAAAGCTAAAGCAGGTTCCTTGAAATAATTGTAAGAGAAAAAGAAAGCCAGGTCTAAGAAAGTGGGTTGTAGATATCATTCCCTTTTAGTAACCCCAACCAACAAGAGGCTTAAATTGTTTTAAGTTACGTTTATTTATCAATGACAACTTTTTGAACCAATCATCACTCTTTTACTGTCATTGTAAGACTGAGTTCATAACCTGAGTACTTGATAATTAACTGGAGTGAGCAAACTCACTTGGCCATAAAAGTAACTCGGAGCAAATGAAAAATAAAATTGACAAAAACTACAGAAGGAACCTTTTTACTTTTAGCTTTGCAATAATTATAATTAATGTGAAATGATAGATATTTTATGTAAAGAATGCTATACTAGACCAACAACCTGCCATTACATCTTATCTAACTTATGAAAAGCAAAATTGGTAATATTTTGAAAAATCTTGGCTTCAGCTTACAGCATAAATTTCAGAATGTTAGACCTAAGCTACAATGTCAGTCAACACAAAGATTTAATGGGACAAAATGCTGTGTCAAAAACTATCTCTGAAAATTGGAGCTTTTCAAAGAAACAAACTGATGGATTACCATTATATCTATCACCCATACACAATATCTAGTGGTACACTTTAAGTTCGAGGAGGATGTGACTAAATCATGGTAAACATTTTTTCAACGAGGTTTTCACACTGATCTTTCCAGTTGAATTGTCCAGTGTACTCCTTTCTTAAAGTCTCTGCTTCTATGCTGCGCCCCTTTACATCCTTTGCTTTGACTTCCTTGATCTTGTCAGCCCAGACCTGGGGATCATCGGACTCCACAACATGGTTTGCTCCTGAGGGTAACTTCTTCAGAGCTGCACCAAGGCCAATATTTCCACTGACCAGTACAGGAAGGTCAGCTGAAATGGCACGGACACCGCTTATTCCAAAACCTTCTGTTCTAGATGGTTTTATGACAAGGTCTACTTCACGGAGAATATTGATCCAATCTTCACTGCTTTTTGCCACTTTAACAGTGAGTTGGTCAGGATTAATGCCCTCCTGGAGCAAGGCTTGGGTCATCTCTGCAACATTCTCACTAGGCTTCACAACAAACACCAGGTGGATGGAAGGTGTGCCTGTTAGATTGATTGCTTTAGCAGCAATATCACATCCTTTGATCTTGTAATATTTGGATGAACCACTGATCAATATGTGAAACACTTCTCTGTCCTCTGGAGGGGGTCGCACACCAACAAGGTTGACGAATATTCCTGGTGTTAGGTCAATGACTTCTTTCTGTATTCCACCAAGTTGGAAAGCTGATCTGTAGGCTTCGGCCACTTTGGGTCCAATTGCTATCACAATATCAGCTTGTTTGCACAATGTAAGTTGCAACTCATGTTCAGATTTATGCTCAGGTGCAAATGGCACAAGTTCCTCACTCACGGTGTGCAGAACATGAAGCCACTTGCAATTCTTGGTCTCCTTGATAATCTGTGCTTGTCGACCCACTTCGTGTCCATAAGACTGCATCATCAAGACATCGATCTTGAGACTGTCAGGTGGATAAGCCAGCAGGTCTGCTGATGAATGCTCTGAGACATCCTTTGCATCAACAAGCTCAATGCCTAACTTCTGGGCTGCATCTCTTTGCTGTTGAGTGTTTTTAGGTACAAATCCAGTTACCTTCACTTTTGGGTTGCTGGCAAGCTCAAGAAGTAACTGGCCATTCACAGCTTTGTCCCAGCCCACATTACTGGCAACCAGGGTGACATTCAGTTTCTGTGTATCTCCTGAAAGTAACATTTTAAACAGTTTTCTTGAATTATAAAACAATAAAAGTGATATTTTAGGTTGGGATAGGTTAAGATATTAGTGATAATTTTATGATTATAACTGAGTTACAAAGAGCTGTGTTTTTCAGCAGTACAAAAATTCCCTCCTAAGAAATATCAAATGCGATTTGAACAATCTAAATTGAGTGTGGAGAGGTTTAGCAAGATAATTATGAGGGGACATTCATAATACATACTTTTGAATATTATGAGAGTTCAGTAACTCTTGTAAGACTCAGTGCCCAATTCTACTTGTAGAGGGAAGGTAAAAGTCATTTCTGCTGTAACCCTAATTATAAGAGCAGAGAATTGACCATAATTATTAATTACACTAGAGCAGATCCCACCACTCATGGAGTAAACATGATGTTCACCCTTATTGAATGTGATTTTAGATATGAACAACTGTACTTTGAGAATTCCATTAATCTGTGCTGTGTTCGACGAACCTACAATATTCCCTCCCACTTCCGTCTTCAAAGTGAAACTGCTGACGAATCATATTCGTGCGCACTTCGATCAAGATTAACGCGCCTTATATTATAAATTAAAGCAAGTGGTTTTCTCACAAATAGCAGTGGAAATTTTTATTGATTGAACATAAAAGTGAACGATAGACGCTATTAATCTCAATACTTCAGGACACACATATTCAAAGCTTGAATCATTTTGGAAAAATTAAACTCTGGGCTGATTTTAGCGTGCACGCGAACACTGAAGGAGCTGCGCCTGTTTGCACTTCCAATCTGACTGAATGCTGCAGTACACGAAATCAGAAGAAAAAAAGAAAGAATGAAAATATTAGTCTTACCTTTAACACCTGACATTTTGTATCATGTGGTAGCCAAGCGGAAAAGAGATGTGAAATCGAGAATTTTACGGGCTTCTCTGACAAGCTCCACTCTCAAAATGATCTGCCCGAGAGAGCACTGGAGCTAGACTTGTCATTTGATCTCCCCTTTCACTTCCTTAATAATTTCTGCGAAAGAGAAACCCTGGGGGTAATGTGCAGCTTCACTGTGGCGTCGAAGCGACACTAGAGGTCGATCCGAGACAGGGATGCAGAGAAAAGAAGACATAAACGAGTGCATTGTGTTAAATTGCAGGTGACTATTTACAAATTTAAATTCTTCCAGAACTGATTCAGTTTGTAATACATCTACATCAAACAAAACATCGAAACCGAAAGTAGAAAATTAACCAAGAAACGAAAGTGTCAGTTTTCCTTTTGATTAGGCAATGCGCGTAGTAATTATTCAATTGCTATTTCTCTGTTGGTCAACACATTTTGTCTATTGTATGTTTCGTTTAAATGATTCTCCAAATGAATCACGAATGAGTGAGATTTTAGCGTATCGTCACTTTCATCATCTGGCGAAATTTTGACGACCAAATTTCAAGTTTCTGTAGGTTCAAACTTAATGTAGTAAGTAAGTAAGTAATTTTATTTAACCACATATCGCATATGAGCTATAGCTCGTTTAAATGCAAATGTGGAAACCCACCCATCCCACCCCAGGGGAGGACATCCATCACACAGTAATCTCGTGCGTGGGAAATTAACGTCTCCTGCCCCTAACCCTGCAGGAGACGGGACCTCCATTTATTCGTCCCTATCCGAGAAGACTAGAATATCTAACCATTTCTAGATGTTAAAGAAAGGAAGCATATTCTTCTCAGTTAATTTTAAGACCCTGTGTGTTGGTCCAGCCGGTATTGAACTCTCGGCCTCCCGCACAGCAGTCCGGCGCTCTCCCAATTGAGCTAACCAGGCGGCGGTTAGCTTGGTGAGCTGAGGAAACGTTGGCAAACCACGAATTTACTCACCCAGATGCATGCCTTGAGTAGTTCATGCAGACGTGATGTTCATCTAGTAACTTGATCTCTGCATGGTTAAGGTCTTAATCAATGCTGCCGTGTGAATTCAGAAAAACAAAATTTTATCTTTGTTTTCATTCTGCTTTTTGTCAGGTATTTAATGTAGAGCATCCAATCACGGCCTGAGTCTTGTACATGATAACCTGATCACATTATAATGTAATGGAATCAAGGCTGAATGGTCCAGCTTCAAACTCTGTTTTTTCGGAAAGACACTTTCCTCTAATACTATTTCTACCTATGCAAAGTTATGGGTATTAGAAAACTGCCAGGGAAACCAGACTGAAATGATATTGAGAGGTTTCCCAGGAGTTTCCCAGGGGTGGATCTAGGGGTGGATCTAGGGGAGGGGTGCAGGAGGTGTGCCCCTCCTAGCCTGAGATGATTTTGTGCTTTCTTATAATTAACTGGTGTAGTTTATTGGTGTTCAAACATGAGATGGGGTTGAATGAGTTATGTTAAACACCATCAAAATTCTATTAATTCTCAGCATTTCATTTTATGTTATTGCCTATAAGTTATAAGCTTTCTTCTCAGTTACTGTGGAGTATGACGCAGTTCGCTATGTAGAAATGGAGCTCTTTTATTAAACTCTAGAATACAATCCTCAGTCCGACCTCGTGCTGCCACTGCGCGTGTCCATGTTACATCACAACACTACATCTCTCCTCTCTTATGGAAAACAAAACAGTAGTTATAACTATAACAACAACATTTGCATAACTTCTAAAGTTCATAAGTAAAGTTCACAAGTGCAAAAAATCAATGTTCTAAATGTCCCAGTAAACAACCTATAGCTCATAGTCCTTTAAATGTGTTGGAAGTCTTCTGATGCGTGAAGATCTTCTTGGCTGACAAGACGATTCATCAGCATGCACAACTGGTGTCGGTAAGTCCCCTTGAATTTCATCATCACAGTCATTTACATTCGAAGACACTGGAGTATTTGAAGGAACCTTCTTGAAGAATGAGCTGTTTCTTGTCACTGAGTGGTCTGCATTTTGAGCAGTAACCATGCTTCCTTTCTTTTGTGTTATCTCCAATGGTTCTGGACAAAAAGGGGTTGAAAGCTTAATTGTTGTGTTTAGGTTGCTTAATGAGAACTCTATCTCCAACCTCAAAATCAGAGTGCTTAGCATGATTGTGTTTATCTGCATAAGCTTTCATCATCTCCTTCTTGTTGGCATCTGTCTGTCTGACATCATAGTATGGTGATTGTTCCTGCTTGTGGATGGGTAGTGTGGATTTTAATTTCCTACCATTCAGAAGCTCTGCGAGTGATCTAGCAGTTGTACTATGGGGGTTGCTCTGTACTGGCACAGGAAAGTAAAAAGCTCTTGCTTCCAACTCTTATGTTCAATAACTGCTATCCTTATAGCTTTCTCCAGAGTTCTCATCAATCTCTCTACCTCTCCATTGGCTTTAGGCCATGCTGGAGTCACCTTACGATGCATTTGACTATTAATAACACCTCAATTGAAGTAGTAGAAAGTCAAAAGCTCCTAGGAGTGCTCATTCAGGATGATCTAAAATGGCATAGTCAAGTAAATCCTAGGCCTTCCACCCTAGGATTTACTTAGTGTCTATACTGCTCTAATACGTTCTGTTTTGGAATACGCATGCCAGGTATGGCATTCTAGCCTTCCATCTTACCTTGTGGACAATTTAGAACAGATACAAAGAAGAGCTTTCAGGATGATCGAACCACTAATTTCTTACAGAACTGCATGTAATGTTTTGAATTACCCCACACTGGAAGAAAATAGGGAACGTCTTTGACTCGAACAGTTCAAGAAAATTAAAAACTCACAGTTGTCATCATTAATTCCACAGAAAAGACTAGATGTGCACAGCCGCCAGCTGCGCTCCAGCCATAACTTGACTCTTTTTAAATGCAGGACAAAACAATTTCAAATAAGTTTTTTTCCCGCAATGATGTCAAAATTAACGGTAAAAAACTACGACATTTCAAAGTCTGCATGACCTCATTATCAAGTAAAATGTTAAAACTGATGTAAAATTGTAGCTCAGAGATTATATACAAATAAAATGTGATAACTTCATTAGAATAATGAGCGTTCATTGTTATTGGTGTTTAGCATGTCAGATCGTGCAGTATATGTTTAAATAAATACTTTTGCACGTATTGAGTCAGACTGCGTGTTTAGCTTTGGTTTTTGTTCGCGAATGAATAGCATTTCGTGAATTAGGCAGTCCATTTTTCCGCGGCATTTCTTGAGAACGGAAAACATTTCCTCTAGGCTAGAGGACGCTACACTGTGGGCTTCTTTCAGATGCTTGCCAATGACAGAGGCTTTATGTTCTTCTATGCGTTGATGAAGATGGCGTGTGGTATAACCGATATAATCCGCATCGCACGAATCACGAAACCCAACTGAACTTGACGCGGCTACACAAAAACCTGTCAGAATAACTTTACCATTTAAAGACCAAAAATCGGCCGACACAGTAAGACATCAGCTGAAAGATCTTGGCCGGAAAATCGGAACTGACCTACAACCAGTTTTCACGAGTCGTAAGATCGAGGGAAAGCTCAAGATACAAGAAGAGAAGCCCGCTTTAATTAACCACCAATGCATTGTTTACACTTTTAAATGTGATTCGTGCGATGCGGATTATATCGGTTATACCACACGCCATCTTCATCAACGCATAGAAGAACATAAAGCCTCTGTCATTGGCAAGCATCTGAAAGAAGCCCACAGTGTAGCGTCCTCTAGCCTAGAGGAAATGTTTTCCGTTCTCAAGAAATGCCGCGGAAAAATGGACTGCCTAATTCACGAAATGCTATTCATTCGCGAACAAAAACCAAAGCTAAACACGCAGTCTGACTCAATACGTGCAAAAGTATTTATTTAAACATATACTGCACGATCTGACATGCTAAACACCAATAACAATGAACGCTCATTATTCTAATGAAGTTATCACATTTTATTTGTATATAATCTCTGAGCTACAATTTTACATCAGTTTTAACATTTTACTTGATAATGAGGTTATGCAGACTTCGAAACGTCGTAGTTTTTTACCGTTAATTTTTATTATCAAATGTATTTCTAAACATTCTCTGATTAGAATGAGGTCAAAGCTTAATGAATTATCGCAATAGACTTATATCACATTTGTAATAATTTGTTAATAGAATCTTGTGAGCTGGTTACCCAGTCCCCCGGCAAAATTTTTTATTTATATAGTCTCATTTAATTTGTAAATATTTTTTGTAATTTCTTGTATTTATGAAGTATTTCATTTTAGTGTCGAATTCATATCTAATAAACCATTACCATTACCATAAACCATTACCATTAAAACCAAGGTGTGTGGCATATAAGTGAAAATCATGACTATTGAAAGGAGGTCCGATGTCTGTTCTTACAACATTAGGAATTCCTTGCCTGGCAAAAATGCTGTCTAGATTAGGAATTACTGTCTTGGCTGAAGTTGACTTCAGAATTTCCACTTCTGGATATCTGCTGTAATCATCCACAACAACAAGTAAATGATCGCCACTAGGAAAGGGGCCGCAGAAATCAATCGAAAGTTCCTGCCATGGACCAGATAGCAAAGCAGGCATACTCAATGGTTTGCATGAAGGTAACAAGCTATGGTTAGCTGTCTGACATGGAATGCATTGACTCACCATTTCTTCTACCATCCTGTCCATCCCAGGAAACCACACAGATTCTCTAAGCAGACACTTTGTCTTCACTATTCCTTAATGACCACTGTGAGCAAGGGTGATTACTTTGTTGCATAATGTTTCTGGGACAACAATTCTTGTTCCTCTCAGTATAACACCATTGGCAACTGACAATTCTTGTTGAACATGTTTGAAGGCACCGACATCTTTGCTCACCTTATGCCATTGTTGTGATAGTAGTACTTCTGATAAACATTGCAGTGTTTTGTCCTTTAATGTTTCATCCTGAATTTCCTGAAGTGATACAGCATCAGGTAATGTGTTCACAGTAACAAGATTGACATAGGTATCAATCCGAGACTTGTGACCAGTTCCTTTTCAGTTATGAATAGGATGACGACTCATGTAATCGGCCGGATTTTCTGAACCAGGCTTAAAGACAACTTTGAACTTATAAGGTTGAAGACGTAATTGAAGCCTCTCAATTCTTGTAGTTGCTTTGCATGTTGGCTTGTTGAAAGTATGACGGATAAGACCTGCTATTGTCCAGTTTCTGTTCTGACTTCCTTATCGAAATTATATGAGAAGGTATTGTTCGATCAAATCTATGAAGCCTTTCATTGGTGACTCTCACCAAACCTGTCTGGCTTTCTCAAGGGTCACTCGTGTTGCACGGCCTTTTTGAAATTGACTGAAGATTGGAGAGCCTGTCTTGACAGAAGAGAAGCTGTTGCAGCGGTGGCTATCAACTTAAGTAAAGCTTTTGACTCTGTTTGTCACCCGCTTCTCCTAGCTAAATTAAAGGCATATGGTTTTACGCATGATGCACTGGAAACTATGACCGCTTACCTTACTGGACGGAGACAGAGAGTCAAACTTGATGGTACATATTCTTCGTGGAGAACTGTTAAAACTGGTTTACCACAGGGGTCCCTGTTGGGTCCACTCGTATTTAATTTGTATGTTAATGATCTTAATTATTTTATTACTAATACGTCCTTGAGGCTATACGCTGACGACACTACTCATTACGCCTCTGATGTCTCACCAGCAGTTTTGCAGTATATAATTAACTCTGATCTGAGCGTTCTATCGAGATGGTTCTCAATGAATTTTTTTACAGATTAATGCCGCCAAAACGCAAGCTATCGCTATTGGCCCGTCTTCATACCAGTATGATTTCCATCTTAATGATTCTAATGTCCATACAAAGGACACACTCAAAATCCTTGGGGTGGTTCTAGATAGCAAATTAACATTTAAAGCGCACATAAAGCAACAGCTGAATAAGGAAGGCTTCGGCTTTGCGGAGAATACGTAAGTTTATTTCAAAGGACGTGTTAGTTCGTTTATATAAGGCCTATGTTCTCCCTCATCTTGAGTACTGCAGTCCCCTTTTACTGGGAGTAGGTAACGCGGAGACTACTAAAATAGAGACAACTAATTACTTTATATTAAGAACTATATTAGGCTTCTCGAAGTCTGTGTCATACGACTTCCTCCTCAAGTTGGCCGACATTAAGTCTTTGGAGAATCGTAGGCAATTCCAATCGTTAGTTATGTTATATAAGTGCTTGTATGATAAGGGGGCTCCTTATATAAGTGATTTTTTTCATTTTAGAAATGTACCGTATAGTTTACGCGGGCTCAGTACAAGGCTAGATTTACCTCCTTTTAATCTTGAGTTTTTACATCGGTCTTTTTCATTTTTAGCCAGTAAACTTTGGAATGCGCTACCCCCTAGACTCAGAGAATCTCAAGATATTGTTTCATTCAAGCGTTCTCTTAAAGCCCACATGGCTTAGTGGTAGTGATTGTAAATATCGTTATTGTTAATATTGTTAATATTGTAACTTTTTATTGATAGCTCTTGTCTATGATCTTCAATCCTGTTTTTAGTTATTTAATAGATCTACTTATTATTTGTATTCTTACAGAAATTATGTTTTATTTCTAATTGTACATACACATACACGTTTTAACGAGAACTTCTGTACTCCTAGGTGTCACGTGTTTAAATAAAGGATTGATTGATTGATTGATTGATTGATTGTTGAAAATGGCCTCTAAGGGTTTGTGATCAGTAACGATGCGAAATGTTGACCCATTCAAGTAGAGATGAAAAATGTTCTACGCCCCTCGCTGCTGCGAGTGCTTCCCTTTCTGTTTGACTGTATCGGCTTTCACGGTCTGTGAGGGAACGACTTGCATAGGCAATGACATGTCTTTCATTGGTGGGTGACACTTGTGTAAGAATGGCCCTAAGGCCATTGGGGCTAGCAGCTACAACTAGCTCTGTTTCAAGGAGAGGGTCAAAGTACTTCATGATGTTGGGACGTGCAATCATATTAGCTTTCAGAGAATCAAATGCTTGCTGTTGCTGGGGTCCCCATACCCATTTTGCATCCTTACATGTAATTTGACGAATAGGAGCTGAAATTGATGCAAAGTCCTTGATGAATCTTGACAGATATTGGGCCATGCCCAGAAAGCTCCTTGCTTTATTCACATTTTTGGGAGGACAAGCATTAAGAAGGGATTCAACTTTGCCCTGGTCAGGGCTAATACCTTCAGCTGTAAAACAATGACCGAAAAAGTCAATTGAAGACTGATTGAGAAGGCATTTGTCAGGATTTGCAGTAAGATTGCAGTCCCTCATTCTTTGGAGAACAGCCTGCAGTGCAACATCAAGGTCGTGTTGATCCTTTCCAAACACTATTATATCATCAGATATGTTCCGTGCCCCTGGAATTCCTTGAAGTGCCTCTTCCACAGCTTTTTGAAAGATTTCAGAGGCTGAATTGATGCCAAAGCTAAGCCGCTTATATCTGTATAAGCCAAGATGTGTAGCGAAGGTGGTTATACTTCTGGAACTATTATCTAGCTCCATGATGATACCCTTGATTCAAATCAATTTTGCTGAAAACAGTTGATCCATTCAAGTCAACTATGAGATCTTCAATGGTAGGTACAGGATGTCGTTCTCTCTTTCTCTCTCGATGGCTTCATTAGCAGCCCTCATGTCAACACAAATGCGTATACCTGTTTTCTTTGGGACAATTACTATCAGCGACACCCAAGGTGTAGGGCCTTCAGGTTTTTCTATTATGTCAAGCTCTTCTAATTTTCTGATCTCGGCTTCTACCTGGTCTCAAAGGTTAAATGGTATTCTTCTATGTTTCTGTGCAAGTGGTTTGACTTCTTGGTTGATGTGTGGCTTCGCGATTTTCCTTTTCATTTATCCAAGGCCATGGAAACGATCATCATACTGCTTTATGATGTTGTTTGATACTTCTGAGGGTGAAACACTGTTTACAATGTGTAACAAACCCGGATCTGTCGCAGTTTGATAACTCATTAAATTGCCTGTACCATCATATACTACATAGGACTGTACATCTGCCGAGGTGTCAGTGATTTTTGAAATGACAGTGGTACTGAACTTGCCAAGAAGTGGCAGAGGGCTGTTTGCATTGTAACCAAAAATTTTCTTTGATGTTGCATGTAAAGGGAGATTTATCTTGTTGTATGTATCTGAATCCATGATGTTTACACCCTCTCCAGAGTCTATAAGAAATTCAACATTGTTTTCTCTTATTGTTACTTCACTGGTTAGTTGTCCCTTCTTTTTGACTGAGTTGACAGTAAGACTGTAAGCATATTCCTCATCAGAGGATTCATCTGATTTATTTTCAGCAGTAGCATTGACCTTCGAGTCAGCAGGTTTGCTTCGACAAACCTTGGCAAAGGGTCCTGTCTTGCGACAGTTTCGACAGCTTACATGAAGTGCAGGGCATGGTCGTCCTTGGTGAGGGAAGTCACCACCATACCTATAACATTTCTTCTTCTCGGATGTTGACTGACTATCCATGTTGCGTGCGTTTGATGCTGGTGATGATTTTTCCTTAATTTTGCAAACTTTATCCTGTTCCTCAATTCCTTTTGCTTGCTTCTCAGCCATTTCTAGTCCTCTAGAATAATCAAGAATAACTTTAAGATTCATATTTTCACGTAAAGCTCAACGACGTAACCTGGACGATGAGCATGAGAGTATGATGTGAGATTTTATCTCTTCTTCCTCATCAGTAAATTTGCATGACTGTGCTAGCCTGTGTAGCCTTGTATGATATGATTCTAGTGACTCACCAGGATCTTGGGTAGCACTGCAAAACTTGTAAATTTCAAACGTTTTGTTCACTTGTGGTTAGAAATATGTATTTAATGCATCTACAGCAGCTTTGTAATCTTTTTCTTCACCTTGATCGGGTTATGTTTCAAAAATATTGGACACTTCTTCTCCAGCAGAATACAATAGTAAAGCATACAATAGTGTGTGTTGGAATACAATAACAATACAATACCAAGAATACAATAGTGTGTGTTGGATCTTTCACATCGTGTGCCGCCAGATACATTTCGAATCGCTTGAACCATTTTTTCTAGCGAGGGCCAACAGAAGAAGTATCCTCATACACAGAGAACAAGGAAAACGGAGGTGAAATATTACTAGCCATGACAGAGAACAGTAATATAAGTGAGGAATAAACGTAGATTTGTAGATGGAGATGTAAATTGAAGACTTACGAACGCCCGTGTACGTGAGTAAGAGGTAGTCAACGAGACAAAATCGCCAAGTTGACATGTAAAAACACCACCTAAATCTCCAAAACCTTGTGCAAAGTAGCAAGAGTGGAATATTCTTGTATCCTCATCGCGAAATGTGGAATATGACGCAGTTCGCTATGTAGAAATGGAGCTCTTTTATTAAACTCTAGAATACAATCCTCAGTCCGACCTCGTGCTGCCACACTGCACATGTCCATGTTACGTCACAACACTACAGTTACATTGTTCACTTTTGAAATTTGTTTTCGTTACCTGTCAGTTATATCATTCCTTAATGTTGCACCTCCTTAACTTCAAAGAAAAAAACTTGAATATACATATACCTTTCAGAAAATACTCCTGGTTGCATAATGCCCTAAGAAATGAGACAAGCTCGGGCAGGATTAGCCTGTCGACTTACTTTTAGACCTGAGTCTTGAGAACAAAGTTGATTAACAAAAATTTACAAATTATATCTTTTTCTTTCCTCCTGTTTTACAATAGGCTTCTCAGCAGTAAAATAATATGGCACAAGATAAATTAAATGTAACCTTGGCTACTGGTGTTGTGGGGTGGAACACAACAGTGAATGGCCAGTTAGTTATTGAACTTGCTAAAAATCCAAAAGTGAAGGTGACAGGACTTGTGCCAAGCAGCACCCAGGAACAGAAAGAACAGGCCAAAAAGTTAAATGTTGACCTTGTGGATGCCAAAGAGCGAGCTGGATTTTCAGCAGAAGAACGGCTGTCTTTCCCTCCAGAAAATCTTGAAATTGACATTTTGATTATTCACTCATATGGGCTTCATGAAGGTAAACATGCACAGAACATCAAAGATGCTAAGAAATGTAAATGGCTTCACATCATTCATACCAACAGTGAAGAACTGGCTAAATTTATGGACATTCCCATGAAAGATGAACAGAAGAAGGAGTATGAACTGCAACTTACATTGTGTAACATGGCAGATGCTGTGATTGCAGTTGGCCCCAAAGTAGCTGATGCCTTCAGATCTGCACTGCGTTATGGTGGAAAGAGCAAGGATGTCATTAATTTAACTCCAGGCATCATCTATGAAATGCGAGATATTCGGCTACACCACCAACCTGAGGAAATCTTCCGCATCTTGATCAGTGCAACATATTTTGCCAAGTATTACAAAGTAAAAGGGCTTGACATTGCCGCTAAAGCAATCTCACTCTTGCAAGAGGTAGATTGCTATCTGATATTTCTTGTCACCCCAAATGAGGACACAGAAGTCCTCAGTAAGCGACTCCATGAGGAAGGGATTGACCTGAACCAGTTTGCTGTTCGACATTTTCAAAATAGCCTGGAGAACTGGAAGCAGCTTCTGTGTGAAGTGAATCTTATCATTATGCCTTCACGAACGGAGGGTTTTGGGACAAGCAGCCTCCGTGCTATTTCTGCAGACCTTCCAGTTCTTGTCAGCCAGAATTGTGGTCTTGGAATGGCTCTGAAGAAATTACCCTCTGGAGGAATACATGTTGTTAAATCAAGTGATCCCAAAGTGTGGTCAGAAAGGATAAAGAGAGTCCTAGAAAGTAGCTCAGAAGATCAGTTGTTAGAATCAAAGCAGCTTCGCCAAGAGTATGAGGAAAAATACAGCTGGGAGAAGCAATGCGATGATCTTGTTGAAAGTATGCTTACAATGTTTCCAAGCAAACAAGGTGTGTTTGATTTATCATAAATTTTCATAGAGTGCCTTTCCAGGTTAAGAGCAGGTTTTAATTGAGGGCCTTATAATGTTGGTGATGGTTCACGAATTACCTGAATTTGCCCTTAATCCAGGTTTTTTTTCGGGAGAGTTAGTATCACAAATTTTTTGCTATATTGTACATGTACAAGAGGCAATTTCAATGGCCTACAAATACCTTTATGTAGTTGTAACGTACAACAAATTAAATACAAGTTAGAGTATTACAAACAATTAATACAAGTATTTTGAAAAAGGGAAAAATAATTAAGAACTCTGCCCTTTTTGCTTTTAACTCAAACTGCCTTTCACCAGCACTGTGCTGAAATCATTTATCACCAATGTTGTCCCTTTATTGGGAGACACAGTGGCCCAATGTCTAGTGCACTGGATTTGGGTTGGAGAGGTCTGGGTTTGAGACCTGGCAGGGTCAATGTGAACTGTGCTCTTGGAAAAGACACTTTACGCTTGTCTCTCACCAGGAGTAGGAATGAGTACCAGCAAATTGTCAGGGAAGCCTGATGAAATGCAAAGGGTAACCTTACAATTGACTGGCATTTTATCCAGGGGGTGGTGGTACTGTAATACCCCTTGTTGCTTCACACTTCATATTTGTATGTTTACTACATGTAGGTACAATGTATTTTGAATGTACAGCTGTACTCTGAGCTGTGCAAACCTGACTGATACTCAAGTGTGGACAAGGGGGCATTAGGGTCCATAAGAAACAGCAAAATCATGGCAAAAAGTCATCCAAAACTGCAACAACAAAAAAACTCAAACAAAACTGAAAACTGAGTGCAAAACCAATAAATTTGCACATCCTAGTTATCAAAATTCTAATAGATCTGATACAGTCAGTATGGTAATGAGGGGAGCATACAAAAGTTTTGTGGCCATTTGAGATCAGTGGAGGTGCATAACTGCAGCTCAGATTGAAGAGAAACCAAAAACCAAATTGGTAAAAACTGAAAAACCACATGGGATACTAAATCCAAAGACATGTTAACAATTCTGACAAAAATCGAAAACCATAATTATGCTAAAAAATGGAAAATCCACAAATTCTAATAAACATTAAAACTGAAAAACCAATCCAAAAATAGCCAAAACCACAAAACAGAAAATTCCAATGCCCCCCCCCCCCTCCCTCCTGGGCACTTTAGGGGAATTGAAAATAATTTATTAGCCTAAATGCAGGTTTTTACTAGCAACTCAATTTTAATTTAAAATGTTTTTGGTTTTGTGTGTGTTCTAAGAGTTTCTCTTCTCTCTCTTCAGAACATTTCAAACAAAGTGTTGAGCACAGTGAGGAGTTTGAAGAAGAGAGGGGCCAGTATCCAGAAGTCCAGCAATATGAAACCGAGAGAATGGTGTATGAGGAGAGAATGCCCCAGAATGTCAACCTCAGAAGCCAGAAGCTGAGGCCTGCAACAGAAACTGAGAGAAAAGCTTCTAATGAGGAGACAGTTGATGCTGTCCAGAAAGGGACCCAGGAATTGAGCCTTGATCAAAGAAAGATTAAAAATGAGAGAAGGGATAACAAGAGAAAGGTTGAAACTGTCCAGGGTAGGACCGAGGAGGTGGGCCATATGCATATTGCAGTAGCAAAGGACGTGAATGGTGGATTTGATCAGGTGGATAGTGTAAGAGCAGCATTGGATGGTGTTAATGATAATAATGCAAACAAGGATCAGACACCTCAGCCTGTCAAAGCTAAAGACATTCCTTATGCTATTTTGAGTAAAGTCTGCATGAAACTAAACATAAAGGATGACTTGTCGTTCAAAGATTTCCGCCTGCTTGGAGAGAAAATGGGATTTGATAAAGATTTGACAAAAGTTTTAGAACAGAAAAACAATCCTACTTATGAACTTTTTCAATTGTGGCATGCAAATCCTGATTCAACTGTGGAATGGCTCATAATGATACTCAAAGATGATGAAATGGGAAGATGGGATGTTGCAACCATTTTAGAAGACTGGTTGAAAACAAAAAATAAGTAACTAGTTAGAAAGATTGAATGATGTATAGTATTAGAGTGGTTTGGTGGGAAGAAGGAAGTTTTTCTAGTGTTATGTACTGTAGATAAACTCAACTTAAAAGTCTTATGATTGACATTTTGAAATATATTCGGTTGCACAAGTAATGTGAAGGGTGTTCTCTATGGGTAAATTATCAAACTTAAAGTCACCCTATGATTAATGACTTACTGCAAAAAGACTCAAATTCTAAATTTGAAATCTAAAAGTTTGTACAACACTGCTTATCAGTCTTTTCCTACTCCACCACAAGTAATTAAAAACAGTTTTTGTCCTGTAATCTTTCCTATTTTTGTACCTTTTATCTTGATATTTTTACATTTTCTGATTAAGCACACATGAAAGTTCTTATAAATCTGATAATTAAGTTCATGGGAATTGAAAAGCACAACTATGCAGGGCTCAACACTAACAGTAGCCCACTAGCCACAGACTAGTAGAAATTCAGTTTTGGCTAGTGGTTTTTTATTTCCACAAGCCAGTTTGGCTAGTAAACAAACTGAAATTGTTGTAATATCTGATCTGTCACAAGCCTGAATATGAATGAATATAGTTTATATCTGACCACTTGCAGCCCACAGGCTGAATTACAGGTGCAGTGTAAGGTTGAGAACAGACGTCAGCATATCAGGCACCTCTGGCAGCCGCTTCAGTCTATCGATCTCACCTTCCCACCCATCCCACCCAAAGGGAGGACATCCATCACACAGTAATCTCGTGTGTGGGAAATTAACGTCTCCTACCCCAACCCTGCAGGAGACAGGACCTCCATTTATTCATCTCTATCCGAGAAGACTAGAATATCTTACCATTTCTTGATGTTATAGAAAGGTAGCAAATTCTTCTCAATTATCTTAAGACCTTGAGTGTTGGTCCGGCCAGGGCTCGAACCCTCGACCTCCCACACAACAGTCCAGTGCTCTATCCATTGAGCTAACCGGGAGGCGGTTGACTGTCTTGGCTAGTACCAGTAAGTTGGAAAGTTAGTGTCGAGCCCTGCTGTGAAGTATTCTTGATTGGAGCAGCCAAAGCCACATTTTACTAATTAAAAGTAGCTCGTTTTTTTTTTTTTTTTCCTCTTCTTTGGGGGATTTATGTACATGTAAGTACTAATATAAGTAAGAACTGTGAGGAAACAGTTTATCAACAGGGTATCTACATAGTGGCTCCTCATCTGTTAGATACTAACAGTAGATAACTATGATTGAAATAGTAGAATAATAGCTCTTAATAATAATAGCTCGGGTTTTAAGAGGGCAGCTAGAGGAATGGATTTGGAAATGTAAATGGACGGTGGTGGCTGTGTGGGCTGCTTGGTTTGCAGTGCATGATTCTTAGTTATATCTTAGTTAGGCTCAGATTATTCCTTCCCCCCCCCCCCCCCCCCAACGTCTTAAGGTTTCCTAACCTAATTCTGCTGACCTCAAATTTTAAGCTATTTATTCATATATTTTATGCTATTTAATCGTATATTAATACTTAGGGGTTTTATTACTGCTATTTTATAATTGACACATGAATAAAGTTCATCATCATCATCATCTTATAAATATTTTCCCACCAATAAGGTAGCTCCATTTTCTGCCTTTAAAAGCACACACAACCCACAATTCCTCTATTCGCTCTGACGAAGGGCTAACGCTCGAAACGTCAGCTTTTGTAATCGTTACGGTGGCCAATTTACCATTCCAACTTTGTTGATATATCGAAATTATTATGAAATATTTGCCATTGAAATTTTTAGAATATAAATATATTGTACAATAAAATGCACTAAGAGGAAACTACACAAAAAGAGTAGCCTTATATAATTAGGTTGGTAGATTTCTTTTATATACATATATACGTGTGTGTGTATAATTTCGTAGTTTTATTAAAGAGAAAGGTCTGTTTTTGTGAAAATGATAAGCTTTTTTATGTAAAGTTTTCATGCATTATATTTATATCTGTGAAATTTTAGTAAATGTTTAACATATGCACACCAAATCTTGCACACCAAGTTGTTGGTTCCTGTGTCAGTTTTCTTGATCCGGTTCCCAAACTGGTGATCGAGCTTACAGTATACATAAGATACTGCTACATAATTATTCCTTCTAAAGCGCACCGCAGTCAAAATGGTCTACCGAGAGAGCACTGGAAGTGAACTTGTTATTTATCTTTCACTTCCTCAATTTCTTCGAAAGTGAAATCCGGGGGGTGAATATGCGGCTCTTGTGTAGCGTTGAGCGAGGAAGTGTTTCCAGAAATCCAAGATAGGAATGGAGAAAAAAGAAGACCTAAATGTGTGCAAGCTGTTGAATTGCAGGTAATTCTTTACAAATTTAATTTCTTCCCGATTTGATCCAGTTTGTAAGACATCTAATCTAACCAAACGTCGAAATCGAAAGGGGAAAATTAACCGTAATGGTTCCCCAGTAAGCAACGAAAATGAAAGAATCGGTTTTAACCTTACTAATCTTTTGCTGGCTTATGAACTGATTCCAACCGTACGCGTTGCCGGTCTTACCTAGAGCAGTTTTCCTTTAGATCAATATTTAAGCAATAAACGTAGTTATTATTCGATCACTTTCTCAGGTCAACAAATGTGTTTATTGTCGTGTATGTTTCGTCTACAAATACTCCAAATGAATGACGAACGCGTCATATTATAGATATTAAGCATTAAAAGCTGGTCGCTTCAACCGGTCCCGAACACTAATCGCCACTCGAAGGCCAATAAATTCCACCAAAGTTAACTGTTCTCCCTCAAAGCGAATTGGCAAGTACCTACCCGTTCAAGTTGCAAAAGTCTCTAAATTCCGCTGTATCGACCCGATCTAGAGGCGCTCCGTTTCAGCACCTATTCTAACTAAATCGTAATGCGAACGGCTTTACCACGGGATTCAAAGACAACTTTGTCCGGGGAGTCCGTGCGTGTAGTTCGACCTGATGGGCTTTGATATTAGATTAATAGACGGTTGGTGTTCGGAACCGTTTGAAGTGACCAGCATTCTCTATTGATTTTTTAATATAATGGTAGTACAACATGCTGTACAAAGAAAATGACCGTAAGCGACAAGGCGGCCACGGAAGAAAGTTAGTGAGACTAAAATGTTACATTCCTCGCTGTTATTATCCTTTTCATTATCTATTTTTTTTTTTTAATTTTTAAATGATTTTTCCTCCTTTTACGGCACACGCTTGCGCTTAAAATTCATTCATAATAATATGTATTCCCATTAATGACTTTTAGACCCCAAAATCACCCACAGTACGCTATGCACTGCCTGTAGTATTAATTTTCATCATGACATGTGATATTCTTCTAGTAACTTTATAGTGCGCCTTCAAGTATAAAGTCTTGATCAATGCTGCAGTGTGAATTCAGAAATTTAAAAATGAATTATTGTTTTCATTCAGCAAAGTATCCGATCATGACCAGTCAGGTACACAATAGCCTGATCACAGTATGATAATTTTATGATGAAATCAAGGCTGAATGGTCCAGCTTCAAACTCTTTTTTATGTAAAAGATACTAGTGTCAAACAGTATCTCTACTTGCTCAGGGGTATTTATGGGTATTAGAAAACTGCAAGGGAAACCTGAGACTAAAATGTTATTGGGAGGTTTCCCTGAAGTAAACAGGCATCCTAGCATCATTTGCTCTGAGGATGGGCTAATGCTTTAAACATTAGCATTGAAACCACTCTTTATGGTGGCCAATTTGCATCATCAAAGAGCTGTATTTTTAGTATATTAACAAAAATTTCCTCTTGTGGACTTCTGTAGTGGTCTGACTGAGATTAAGTGCAACCAGCTTGTCATTGGGTCTTTCACTTCCTCGATATTTCCATGAAAGTGAAGCCTGCAGGGATGCACAAGCTTAGTGCAGAGCAGAAGCAACTCCATGCGAGACAGGAATGGAAACAAAAGAAGGTCATCTCAACTAAAGTGAGTCAATAATTATAAATAAAATTAGTTGTTACATTACAGGTAATTTCTACAAAATTAATATAAATTCCCCCAGATCTGATTCAGTTTGCAATGAAGCTAGTGCAACAAATCAATGAAACAGAAAGAAGAAAATGCCTTATCAAAAATAAGAAACAAAAATCAACAAATTTGGTGTGAAATTTACTCATCTTTTGCTCGCTCATGAACTTATTCCAGCTGTTAGAGTCCAGTCACTAGTGTGCAGTTTTAATTTTGATCAATATTTATTGGCAATGGACATAGTCATTTATTTAATGAGTTGCTTTCAGGTCAGGGATGTGTTTATTATCATTTATGTGTTGCCTGAATGATACTTGTACTGCAAAAGAATCAGGAATGCATAAGATTTAAGCATTATATTATCACTCCATTTAACAATTATTCCATGAGCGCGTGTTGGATATGAGATGATAGATAGCCAACAAGGCGCGTAGCGCCGAGTTGGCTATAGTCATCTCCTATCCAACAAGCGAGAGTGGAATAATTGTTTTATTAAAAAAAACGCCCCCAAGAATCTTCTCGACTTTATTTTGTGAGAAGAAACTGGATTTAACAATGAACAGAAATTAGATTATGGTATATTGGCTCATATACCATAACGGCTGAGCCAATAAAAAGTCTTGAATTGCATTATCCAATGATCCAGTTTTTAATAATATCATATATACATCCAGCATATTTTTGATAACTAATCAACTGCTGTGTTAATTTCAAATCCAGAAAAAAGTTTTCATTTTCCTTTTTGTTAGGTATCAAATGTAGTACTGTCCAATCACAGCCAATCTGGGATACATTAATCTAATCATGAAAATTTTCTGGAATTAGGGTTGAGGGGTCAAGCTTTAAACTCTGTTTAAGGGAAAGACACTTTTCTCTAACACTATCTCTGCTTAAGGGTATCTATGGGTACTGTGAAACTGTCAAGGGAACCTGACAAAAATGATATTGGGAGGTTTCCCTGAAATGGACAAGCATCCCATCCTGGAGGGGGAGGGAAGGGGGAAGTAGCAACAAGGGTACCTGTGAGGGGTGCAGAGGGTGTGCACCCCCCTTATCCTGAGATGACTTGTGGCTTTCTAAATGAATATTAATAATTACTGTCTAACAGTTTTGTTGGTGTTGAAGTTAAGCATATGAGGTTCAAGAATTCATGTTAAATCAATGCCATGAAAATTGTTTGTATTCCCAGCAATTCACATTACGTTATTATGATAGATAATTACATAGATTTATTATGCAAACATGCAATATTACATTGTGGTTACCAAGCTGAATTGTTTAATATATACTTACAAGAAGTTGTGGTAAAATTTAAAAATATGCATGGTTAAAAATCTTCAATAATATATGCATTAAAATTTAAATAATGAAATATATACTTATTAGTACCTAATTTAGTTAAGACTTAATTACTTTATGAAAAACTACTATTTACACAGTGAAAATATAAAAATAGTGTTGTTGTTTATGACCAGTTAAAGAGAACACTGCCTTCTTTGTTGTTCACTGAAATTTGTTTCCATCGCCCGTCAGTCATATCACTCGTAATAGTGGTGCACCTCCTTCCAAGAAAATTTCTGGATCCACCCCTGAGCAAATACCTGCTAGTTACATAATACCCCGAACTGAGACAAGCTCTGGTAGGATTAGCCTGTTGGCTCATTTTTAGACCTGATTGACTCTTGCCAATTTAATGTAGATGAATTGAAATTTTCTAATCACATTTATTTTCTTTCCTCCTTTTTTACAGTTGGCTTCTCAGCAGTAAAATATGGAGCAATGTAAATTAAATATAACTTTGGCTACTGGTGTGATTGGATGGAACACACTGGTGAATAAACAGTTACTTATTGAACTTGCCAAAAATCCAACAATAAAGGTGACAGGACTTGTGCCAAGTAGCACCCCAGAACAGAAAGAACAGGCTAGGGAGTTAAATGTTGAACTTCTTGATGGCCAAGAACTGGATGGTTTTTCACCGAAGGAACGCTTGTCTTTCCCACCTGACCATCTTGAAATTGATGTTTTGATCATGCACTCATATGGGCTTCACGAGGGGAAACATGCTCAAGTCATAAGGACAAACAAGAAATGTAAGTGGTTTCATATTATCCATACCATCAGTGAAGAACTTGCTAAATATATGGATCAGAAATATGAGCAGAAGAAAGAGCACGAGCTACAGCTCAAACTGAGTCAGAAGGCAGACAGCATAATTGCAGTTGGCCCCAAAGTAGCTGACACCTTCAGATCTGAACTGCGTCATTGTGGAAAGAGCAATGATGTCATTGATTTAACTCCAGGGATTGTTAATGAATTGGTGGGTGTTCGACTGATACACCAGCCTGGAGAAAAGTTCCGCATCTTGATCAGTGCAACATGGTTTGCAAAATATTACAGAGTAAAGGGGCTGGATATTGCGGCAAGGGCCATGAAATTTTTGCAGGAGGTATCATGTTATCTCATCTGTATTGTCAACCCAGACGAGGATACAGAAGAACTCAGTGAGCAACTCCTTAAAGAAGGGATTGAACTGGACCAGTTTGCCGTGCGACCTTTCCAAAGTAGTGACCTAGAAAACTGGAAGAAGCTACTTTGCGAAGTTGATCTTATCATAATGCCATCACGAACAGAGGGCTTTGGCACAACCAACCTCCGTGCTATTTCTGCAGACCTTCCAGTACTTGTCAGCCAGAATTGTGGTCTTGGAATGGCTCTGAAGAAGTTACACTCAGGAGCAAAACATGTTATTAAATCAAATGATCCCAAGGTTTGGGCAGCGTCGATAAAGAAAGTCATAGAAAATAGCCCAGAAGATCAGTTGTCAGAAGCAAAGCAACTTCGCCAAGAGTATGAGGAAAAATACAGCTTGGAGAAGCAATGTAATTGTCTTGTTGAAAGAATGCTTACACTGTTTCCAAGCAGGCAAGGTGTGTTTGATTTATCATAAATTCACAAAGAGAGCTTTTCCAGGCTAAGTACAGGTTTCAATTTGAGAGCCAGCTCTCATAGGAAAGTATAATGTTGGTGATGTTGATATACCTGAATTTCCCCTCACTCCAGTTTTTTCCTCTGGAGAGCTAGTATCACAAATTTTTTGTTACATCGTACAAGAGGCTATTTATTAAATACAAAATTGCTGCAAACAGTTATGACGATAAAGACTGAGTTTATGGCAATTGGCATGAGCAAGCAGGTATCTAGTAGGTATACTCGGCAAAAAATCTGGGCTTCTGGTTAGACTTGCATGTGGATGATAATATTGGCAACACAAGTAACAAAGACCTGTGGTGGTACATTCTTTTTTCTCTGTATAATATTCGACACAAACAGAAATACCTACTAGTGATTGTACTGAGAAACTGGTTCATGCATTAATTTTATAACCAGTAGGTTAGACTATTGCAACAGTCTCCTATATGGAGTTTGCGACCATCACATGCAAAAATTCCAACTTGTCATGAATGCCTGTGCATGATTGATCTTCTGCATACCTAAACACAGTCATACATTACACTGCTCCTTCAACAACTTCATTGGTTGCCCATCTGCCTAGGTATCAAGTTTAAAATTTTTTTGATCACTATTAAAGTACTTCAGCACTCAGCTCCAAAATATCTCAATGATTTAATTTGTTTTACTGCCATCCAGATATGATTTATGGCAAAATAACAACTGAAGGGAATTCTTCTGAGCACCCCAAATGTTTCACAAAAGTTACTATCATAATGGGAGGTCCATCCTTCACGGCGGTAGTGCCGCAGCTTTGGAAGCATTACATCGGCTTGCACCAAAACTGATTTAAAACAGAAACTTTGACATTTTTTTAGTCAGCAAGGCATTTTGTTAGTACATTTTAGATTATGACTGTTTAGATTTTTCATAGTGATTGTAAATAGGTTCTTATTTTGTAGTTATTGTTATGTTTGTGATGCACATTTGATTATTTTTATAGAGAATGTGCAATATGAATATTAAATATTATTATTATTATTATTATTATTATTATTATTACAATTACTACTTGTTTTCTGAAAAAGGGAAAACCAAAGCTCTGCCCTTAATTTTTTTAACTTACTAGCACTGTATTGCAATGATTTGCCACCAATGTTGTCCCTTTATTGGGAGACACGGGGGCCCAATGTTTAGTGTACCGGACTTGGGTTGGAGAGGTCTGGGTTTGAGACCTGGCAGGGACAATGTGCTGTGTTCCTGGGAAAGACACTTTATGCCTGTCTCTCACCAGCATTAGGAATGGGTACTGGGGAATTGTCAGGAAAACCTGGTGAAATGTTAAGGGTAACCTTACAACTGACTGGTATTTTATCCAGGGGGAGTGATGATACCCCTTGTTGCTTCATGCTTCATATTTATGGTTTTTTACTAGGTACAGCTGTACCATATATTTTGAATTTATTGCATTACTTTAAGCTGTGCATCACTGATGGACACTTAAGTCTGGACACTTCAGGGGAATTGAAAATCGTTTATCAGCCCAAAGACAAATTTTTTTAACAACAATTAAAATTTAAAACATTTTTTGCTTATGTATGTTCTGAGAGTTTCTTTTCTTTTCTCTCTTTAGAAGATTTCAAACAAAGCGTTGAACACAGTGAGGAGTTTGAACAAGAGAGGGGCCAGTATCCAGAAGTCCAGCAATATGAAACGGAGACAGTGGTACATGAGGAGAGAGCACTTGAGAATGTCAACTACAGAAGCCAGGAGCTGAGGCCTGCAGCAGAAATGAAGAGCAACCAAACTGAGAGAAAAGCTTATGATGAGGAGATGGTTGATGCTGTCCAGAAACAGACCAAGGAACTGAGCTTTGGAGCAAGAAGAACTGAAACTGAGAGAGTGGATAACAAGGAAATAGTTGAAACTGTCCAGGGTGGGACCCACCAGGTGGGCTATGCAGGAGCAAAGGACGTCAAGGAAGAGAGAAATGGATTTGATCAGGTGGATAGTGCAGGAGCAGCATTGGATGGTGTTAATGATAAAAACTCAAACAGGAATCAGGCTGCAATTACCAACATGAGGCAGTCTATCAAAGCTGAAGACATTCCATATTCTATTTTGAGTAAAATCTGCCTGAAATTAAACATAAGAAAAGACTTGTCTTTTAATGATTTCCGCCTGCTTGGAGAGAAAATGAAGTTTACGAAAGATGTGATAACAAATTTAGGACAGAAGGAGAATCCAACTTATGAACTTTTGCAACTGTGGTATGCAAAGCCTGAAGCAACTGTAGAGAAGCTTATTACTTTCCTCAAAGAGGATGATATGGAGAGATGGGATGTTGCAACTATCTTAGAAAACTGGTTAAAAAACGGAAATTAATAATTAGTTAGAAATCATGAACACTGTGTAGCTTTTGGGTGATTTAGTAGGAGGAGGGAAATTTTTCCAATTTTTCTACAGTTAGATTCACTGTACTGGTACTTGAGGCACTAAAATATTTTCTGTTGCAGAAAAAGCAATGTGAAGAGTGTTTTCTTGTCAACCTTATCAGAAAATGTAAAAATGTTAGCATGGAAAGTAGAACTATGAGAAAAATTCCAGGACAAAAACTGTTTTTACATGGACAAGTGTTGGAGTTAGGAAAACACTGATGAACAGTGATTGAAAAACATTTAGTTTTTAAATTTGGAATTTTAGTCTTTTTGAATTAAGTCATCAATCCAAGGTTGACTATAAGCACATGTGGAAGTTTTTGTAAATCTGATAACAGTTTCATGAGAACAACTGCGGATCATTCTTGATTGAAGCAGCTAAGGCTGTATTTTTCTTAAGAAGCTGTTTTTTTTTTGTTTTTTTTTTGTAGTTTATGTACACGTGTATATACAAGTACGAAGTAAGTACTGATGAAGGGAACCAATTTATTTAAAGGGTATCCACATAGTGGCTCCTTGCCTTTTAGATACTAAAAATAGATAACTCTGATTGAAATAGTGTAACAATAACTCATGAAATATTTGCCATCGAAATTTTTAGGATAGAAACATGCAATAATTATAAAATCCTCTAAATAATAAGTGGAAACTAGTTTCAAAGAGAAAAGCCTTAGATTTGTAGATTTCTTTTTAAATATACAGCTAGATGTACATCATTCTATATGTGTGTGTGTAATTTTGCATTACTTCTATTGAAAAGAGGGCTTTTTTTGGTGAAAATTTAATGTTTATCATAAGCTTAATTCTTTATAAAAATTTTAATGCATTATACTTATATTTGTTTAACGTAATAAACACCAAAATGTCAATGAACAAGATGTTGGTTCCTCTGTCAGTGTTCTTTGGTGATTTTCCTTTATTCTGGATTTCCACCTTTATTTATTTCCACTTGGCTTGATCACACTCAATCGGAAAGTATACCATAAGTCAGTGACCATCATCGCAACCCTGGTAATGAATTACCACTAAGGAGGGGTGGGTTGGGGCAAGCTTAGGAGGTGGAGCATCACCTACTCTGTTTGCATCCTATAAAGGGCTTTGCTATGGGACTAGCGTCTACCTCTTATTTCCAGTTCATAATTTTTTTAGCAGCACGAACAAGAATGCTGAAAACGGTGGCAGATGGAAATACAGCAGCAAACAGGTTTTGTCAGAAGTTTTCAATGACTTTACATTGAAGACATTATAAGTGGTCTTACATAATGCACTTTTTGCGGCAAATCGTTCGGACGTATTAGGCTCCCACGATTTATGAATAATCTTTTTGTAGATTTAGGTTTTGGTTAAGCTTGCATATGAGATGGAGTCACTGAAGAAAGAATAAATGGATCGGAACCGTACAATCGATCATTCGGTATGGAAGCAGGAAAATCAGGTGAGCTATCGTCTTCTGCCCAAGTGGGTTTAACCATCAAGGAGTGGGTCATTGCTGAAACTTTGAGAAATTAATACTTTGCAAGATACGCACGCCAACTCAGTATAAGTGAGCTCTTGGATGATGGCTGCACATGCTGTAGCCTCTACTCCTCTTGAATTTTATATATTTTTATTACAAATCCCGTAATTAGTTAACTATAGATTTTCTCTTAGTTATAATATATATACTACTGTAAATAGCTCCTATAATCTTTTTTTCTTTTTTTAGTGTCTCCCAAATTAGTAAGCGATTCTTCCCTAGCTAGACGGCTCTTGACACTTTTAATAAAGTTTTACTGCTACTACAATTGTCTTTGAAGAATCTTTGTTCTTAGCAAACCGGAGATGCAATTTGGATCTGTAATTTTGGCAATTTTGTGACTGGACCATTTGCACTGGAATTAAGTTTTGCTCTAATGTACCCTCGGACCTTCGAGGTAGCCACCAAGGAGTATTTCAGTTGCTGAAGGGTTTGAGAAATTGTCATGGAGGATTCTTTGTACTGCAGTACATGAGCAAACTGGAAATTAAATGCTTGCATGAAGTCTAATTTACGGCCATAGTATGTCATGACTTGAATTCCTCAGGCTAGTCTGACTAATCGATGAAAATTGATGATCAGTCGATCTAAGTGGTGATCGATGGTTAGTGAATTAATGTTTCTCAGCATATACCAATCCAATCATGATCGATCCAAGTAGACAATTTGCACATTAAGAAACACAGCTTAAAACAGAATGCAATATATTAAGACCAAAATAGCCATAAGCCAATTTGATATGTATTTTCTGGCATCATGTATTCGTGAACTTAATTATCACGATGGAGAGGTACTGTTTGCAAATATCATGCACTATTATATAAAGGCTGGTTAAAATAACTTGGTTTGAAATTTAAGAATGTTAATGGCAGTGTGATCTGACAACCCCCTTTGTTGCATACTAATTTATGATAGATCAAATTAATCCCTACAGTAAATGCCACTTGCTTGTCTGAATGTATAATGTCTAGGTATGTGTAAGTTTCAGTCCTCTTCAAAGTTAAATTTAATTCCATCTGAAAGAAAGTTATTAATAGGGGTAATAAATCTAAAATCTCTGTGATAGAGGAAATACAGTCACCCAGTTTTGTGTGGGGTAAAATTATTATGTGTTTGCTACAAAAATGTAGGAGTGAAGTTCCCGTGATATCTAAAAAAAACCTTTGAGTTGAGATGAACTCAAAGTTATCTGAGTTTTGTTAATCATTTCTTGTAATGTTTTTGTTCAATTTGCAGTTTCAAAACTGAATGTTACTTTGGCTTCAGATGTTGATGGCTGGAACAAAACTGTCAATGGACAGTTAGTTATTGAACTGGGAAGAAATGATAGACTCTGTGTGACTGGTTTTGTTCCAAATAACACCCAACAACAACGAGAACATGCCAGCAGTCTGAATATTCAACTTGTTGATTCTAAGGCCCATGATGGATTTTCATCAGCAGATCTACTGTCTTTCCCACCTGATAATCTTAATATCGACATTCTATTCATACACTGTCATGGAGAAAACTTGGGTCGACAAGCACAAGTTATAAAGGATTTAAAGAAATGCAAGTGGGTTCAGGTTGTGCATTCATTTCATGAAGAATGTCACATAGCTGGGTATGAAGATGAGCATAAACTTCAAACTAAAATGTGTGAAAAGGCTGATGCTGTTATCGCAATTGGTCCAAAGACTGCAGAATCCTGTAGACGTGCTTTACTCTTCTCAAGAAGACAGGAAAATGTGATCAACCTTACGCCAGGTATTTGTGAAGACCTTATTGGTGCGCACCAGTTGCATAAGGATTGGACAACATTCCATGTGCTGATAAGTGGATCTTTGAGGCATTTTAACATCAAAGGATGCGATATTGCGGCAAAAGCAATCAAACTATTGAACACGCCATCTTATCATCTGACTGTTGCGGTGAAATCCAGTAATGAGACTGCTGACATTAGAAAGGCTTTGCTAAAAGAGGGGATCGATTCTCGACAACTGACTGTGTGTGTTGCTGAAAGCCGTGAGGACTGGCGCAAATTGGTGTGTAAAGTGGATCTTGCTATTAAGCCTTCAAGAAATGAAGGATTTGGAATGAGTGGTCTGCTTGCCATTTCTGCTGACTTACCTGTTCTGATCAGTGATTGCTGTGGACTTGGCATTGTTCTTAAGACTGTGTTATTCGGAAATTCGCACGTGGTGGACTCTGATGAATCTCAGGTTTGGGCTGACAGGATAAAGCAAGTCAGGAATAGAGACCCAGAACTTCGCCACAAAGAAGCAAAGCAACTGAGGGATGGCTACACAAAGAAGTTCAGCTGGAAGAATCAGTGCGAGGAAGTGGTGGCGAAATTGTCAAAACTTGTCCAAAAGAGTGGTGTGTATGACTCAAGTTTAACTGTGACATTTGGTAATTTTAAGGATTAAAGGCCCGGCCAAACAATGAATGTTGGACGATTCAACATGTTGGTTGCATGTTGGACAGTCCAACATGTTGTAAATTAAAGGGGGGGGGAACCAAATGATGCCAAACATCTATTCAACATGTTTGATCAAACATGGGACACATAGGGTTGTGGGTAAGGATATTTCCCAGTGCACACCACATTGTAATGTCCATGGAGGTTTGAGTGACGGAGAGGAAAGAGAAATTTAAGCATTGTTTATCAGTGTTATTACTGCTTGACAAGCTTGAAGAAACCGAGGATAGAGCAAGTAAAGGAGGGAAAACAAGAGAATGGATTCAAAGACGACAAGAGAGTAGTTATTTTACCAATATTGTTTGAGAACTAGCTGCCGATTGATAAAAAAATATGTTTGTTCTCTGTTGTCTTTCAGGTGATACTCGGCACAAAAAACTTCCCATAAGCATCTATTCTCTTCCAATAGTTCGATCAGTTATTGCTCAGTTTCCTCGTCACTCCAACATCTTGCTTTTTGTTTTGGTGTTTTTTCGCTAGAAGTTTGAGCGATATTCTGCATTGCTTCCTTGCTGGCTGCCGTTTTCAAACTACACTAATGCAAGCTAACGGTGTCTATGGTAATGACTGAGTTTGCAGTCACAATGCGCGTGCACACATGCAGCATGTTGTTGAGACTGGCCAAATGAACAAAATTTCACACGTCCAACATGAGAACAAAAGAAATGTTGGACGATGTTGGATCAAATGTTTGATACTGCTTCAAACATGTTCCAACATCATCCAACCTGTTGAGTGGTCATCAAACACAGTGGCCAAATGATAAAATGTTGGTTCACCCAACATGTTGGATCGTCCAACATTTATTGTTTGGCCGGGCCTTAAGGATTTACCAACAATATTGCCATAAAATCTCTAGTTTTAAGCCCTCTTGTACCAAATGAAAGAAAAATATTCCCAAAAAGTTCCTGTAATTTTTCCCTTAAAGGAGATCATAATATCCAAACACTATCCCCATGTTTACTTGATAAATCCTTAATAGTTGCTTCCTGTACATCTAACTCTGCATTATTGTTGAGTGGACAAAACCTGATTTTTTAACCCTTTACACCCTAATATCTGAACACATATTCTCCATACTGTTTGATCTACATGTATACTCTATATTTCCTAACATGCTGGCTGAAAGAATTTGTTTAACAATTAAGAGATTCTTTAGTTGGTGATCATTTCCTTTATGTTTGATTCAGGAGTGATGTTCTAAGGAGAAATTAGATAATAGTTGCTCTTGAAATTAAAGGGTTATTGGTAACTGGAGTTAAAAGGTTAGGTAACATTCATAGCCATTATTATAGCCAGGGTTATTGGTAACTGGAGTTAAAAGGTTAGGTAACATTCACAGCCATTCTTATAGCCAGGGTTATTGGTAACTGGAGTTAAAAGGTTAGGTAACATTCACAGCCATTATTATAGCCAGGGTTATTGGTAACTGGAGTTAAAAGGTTAGGTAACATTCACAGCCATTCTTATAGCCAGGGTTATTGGTAACTGGAGTTAAAAGGTTAGGTAACATTCACAGCCATAATTATAGCTAGGGTTATTGGTAACTGGAGTTAAAAGGTTAGGTAACATTAATAGCCATTATTATAGCCAGGATTATTGGTAACTGGAGTTAAAAGGTTAGGTAACATTCACAGCCATTATTATAGCCAGGGTTATTGGTAACTGGAGTTAAAAGGTTAGGTAACATTCACAGCCATTCTTATAGCCAGGGTTATTGGTAACTGGAGTTAAAAGGTTAGGTAACATTCACAGCCATAATTATAGCTAGGGTTATTGGTAACTGGAGTTAAAAGGTTAGGTAACATTAATAGCCATTATTATAGCCAGGATTATTGGTAACTGGAGTTAAAAGGTTAGGTAACATTCACAGCCATTATTATAGCCAGGGTTATTGGTAACTGGAGTTAAAAGGTTAGGTAACATTCACAGCCATTCTTATAGCCAGGGTTATTGGTAACTGGAGTTAAAAGGTTAGGTAACATTCATAGCCATTATGGTTAGGTAACATTCACAGCCATTATTATAGCCAGGGTTAATGGTAACTGGAGTTAAAAGGTTAGGTAACATTCACAGCCATTCTTATAGCCAGGGTTATTGGTAACTGGAGTGAAAAGGTTAGGTAACATTCATAGCCATTATGGTTAGGTAACATTCACAGCCATTATTATAGCCAGGGTTAATGGTAACTGGAGTTAAAAGGTTAGGTAACATTCACAGCCATTCTTATAGCCAGGGTTATTGGTAACTGGAGTGAAAAGGTTAGGTAACATTCATAGCCATTATTATAGCCAGGGTTATTGGTAACTGGAGTTAAAAGGTTAGGTAACATTCA
>NC_142522.1:43083451-43123451 GCF_964205215.1 Stylophora pistillata
CACCACACCGGTATGATCACATTTAGTTAACATGGTGAAAGGACGACACCTTCCAAATAGCTCTGCACGATTAGATATATTACTACGATCGAGTATATTATGAAATCGGAAACGGAAACAGTTCTAAACAGATATAAGAGTATAACGACTATACATTGACTGATTTCACAATTTAAATTCTTTAATTGCGAGATAATTCATTTTATCCACTGTGAGAAGAGTTAACATGGACACCAAATTGTTACCCAAAGCAAGCGGGAATTTCTATGGATAGTTATGGAAATGTTTGCCTACACCTGTGGAACTGTGAGCGACTAGTAAATGAGCATCAAATAAAATGAAAAACATTTCAGCAGTTCTCGTGTTTATCCCTATTTAATTTCTAGTTTTGCTGCATCTTTAATACACATCTAATCACTTATTTCTACCAGATTCTACAAATAATGCTGGAATTCGAAACCCGAACCCGAATCCGAATACCCGAAATTCCCGGAATGACCGAAAAATAATAAAATTTAAAAAAAATTAAAGTAAATTAATAAATAAGAATACTGATGATTAAAAATTGATAGTAAATTCACAACTGAAATAATTTAATACGAAATTTTTGTCTCAGGGTCCCAAAAATAAAACATTTACCGGTGCTGCTCATGGAGATGCACGAATTAGAAGTAAAAAAAAAACACTCTGCGTCAGGCCAGTAGCCCATAAAGCCTAAGCGACGAAATAGTTCTACTCTACCCTCTCCCTGGTTGGGATGCTAATCCATCACATGGTTACTCCCCGTTATAAATTCGCCTCCACCCATTTACACACCTGCAGGATGTCTAGGGCGCCATGACCATTAGGTCGCCACGCTTTTCCAGCCGAAATCATTGCAGAAGATTAAACAAATGAAATATTTCCAATGAGTTTAATAGTTCAATTGTAAAAAGCTCCGAACTATTACAAATTGATACTCTACCTTGAATAATTATTAACCACACATTGGGAGCTATCAAAGCCATTAAGACCAGCCGTCTACAGTTAAAATTGAGAGATCGTCAGTTGCTCGACACCTTTTCGCGTCTATTACAAATACCTTGAATATATACCTTTGAATATAAACCTTGCTTAGAAGAATCCATCAGTACAAGATATATATTTAAAGGTATATATTCAAGGTATTTATAATAGACGCGAAAAGGTGTCGAGTAACGGACGATCAGTCTCAATTTTCACTGTAGACGGCTGGTCTTAATGGTAGCTGCTTTGATAGCTCCCAATGTGTGGTTAATAATTATTTAGGGTAGAGTATTAATTTTTAATAGTTCGGAGATTTTTTAAACTAATTGGAAATATTGCATTTGTTTAATCTTCTGCAATGATTCCGGCTGGATAAGCGTGCACGCCTAATGGTTATGGCGCCCTGGCTAGATTTCCCGTGGGTGTGTAAATGGGTGGAGGCGAATTCAAAACGGGGAGTAACCATGTGATGGACTAGCATCCTATCTAAGGGGAAGACAAAGTAGAAATATTTCGTCGCTTAGGCTGTAAGGGTATCTGGCCTGACGCAGACTTTTTTTAATTCTAATACCTGCATCTCCATGAACAGTGCCGGTAGGTGTTTTTTTCGGGACCCTCAGAGAAAATTTTCGTATTAAATTATTTCATTAAGTTGTGAATTTATCATTAATTTTTTACACCAATGTTCTTATTTATTTATTTATTTATTTACTTTTATTATTTTTTAATTTGTTATTTTTCAGTCATTCCGGGTATTTCGAGTATTCCGGTTCCGAATTCCAGCATTTCTTATTTTCCAAACTACCCGACTTACAGCATATACTTTGAACCGCAAAACAATCACGAACAGACTAAACTTCTGTCCTCAGTCTGTTATAATAGTCAAGGACCACCTACTGAAAAAGTGTTTCGTTCAACCATCGCCACAGAAAAGGTCTGACACTTGATTCTAATAGAGAAAGACCTCCTGATCAACGTGAGGTAGTTCGTACAGTTGAATTGTGGCATTCGTTTAAAAAAAAAAAAAAAACAGTGTTCTTGGAAACGAGGCTGGGATCTAAATTTACTTTCAGTTCTCGATGGATAAGCGAATGCGATTTTCTTCGCTTTCAAGATCGACCCAGAGACTATTCTACCAGATAGTACTTTTTAACACAAAGTAGGTGTTACTACAAACATTGTATTCCAGTTTATATATTTATTCTTTCTTTTTGGATGAAAGATTGGTATCGCCATTCTTAGGAGAAATTTCATTTTGTTTCCTCCTAAGAATTGATAGCGTTGAATCATGATATCAAACAAGCTAGATCGATCCCAACTCACTCTGGTATTTCTTCCAGAAGAATATCGCACTTTTGACCTTCATCTTCTCGCCTCTCACAACTTTTCTCCGTCTTTTCTTTCCTTGCTCTGTATCCACCATTTAAACTTTACTGACAATCCAGGAAACGAAAGCAGTGATGACGTACACTAGAACTGTTTTCAGTAATTCATTTGCCGAGTCTCTGCCAGAAAAGGCCTGACCTGATAAAATTACTACAACTACAAGCGACAGAACGGAAAACAAAGAAATAGCGCAGATGAACATAAATTTGACATTATCAGCCCCAGAACATTCCCTTGCCTGAAGAAAGTTATAAATTGCAAACACAATGGAAGAAAGAATGACAGAAATGACGAGTAGGACAGTGAAACCCCATACTGTGTTGATCATTATTCCAACAACCACCCAGCAACATTGAAACGCTGAAAGATTTCCCCACATAAATATAAACGATTTTTCACCTACTGATTTTTCAACCAAGAAATCAAAACTCCTTGCTGCTATGAACGGTACTATCAAAGCTTCAAGAATTATAACCCCAAGGATAACAATAATATCCCATGGACCTTCTAATATTATTGAAAGGACAAGGACATAAATAAAAAGTCCAAGCTGTACAAATACTAAAAGGAAGATTGTATACTTAACAGCATTTGTTAGGTTTCGTTTCTTCTCATTTTCTGGTGTTTTTACGTGGTTTTTGGCACAGTCACCAAATATTAATGTAAAAAGGGCCAACAATGGCCCAAAGGAAAAGGAAAAACCAAATGAGCTCCACAGCATCATTCTGATGTAAAATTCACGTCCTGTTACAGAGGATATGTCCGTTGTGTGACCTTTTAAAACGCATTCGGCGGTGTTTAGAGTTGGATTTTGGATTTGTGGACTCACGGCTAAGTCTTGAAGCTGTTGATAGAATATATTAAAATATTGGTGGTGAAGAAATGTCGGCATAATGTTTCATACATCGTCCAGGAAATGTTAGGTTATGTTTTATGAGGGTCTGAATGGGGTGATGGCTTTTGAGATCTTTGAAGACTAACGTTTTGGCCATTTTACGGTTATCAGTAATTTGACACTTTAGAAAAGGACACATACTACTAGGAAAGATTTTTTACGGTTGACTTTTCTTACGACTAACGGTTAAAATTTCTTAATTTTAACACATAAAGGTAAATTTTTTGCCGTTTTACAGCTAGCAGTTAGTCCATCTTATATTCACGTCTGACCATAGCCCATGCAAGAGTGCTGGTGTCGATTGAGTGCCTCACACTGAGCAAATTTCTAATTTGTCAGAGCGTCGGGAGAGCAAAACCCAAGTCTTCACAGTGACCAATTATGGGAGGTATCACGTGAATGTTGTAGACCCGATTAACACATAGTGATGGAAAGAGAAACAAAAACAATTGTCAGTATGAATAAATGGGGAGAGAAGCCATTTCCATACTGATTCCCCTGACAACTGCCAAGGGTCGCTTCAGCCCCTATGCTATCTTGCTCGTCTCATCTGAACGAGAGCCTGCAACCATAACCAACGAGCCTCGACCAAAAAGCTGACGAGGTACCTCTCCTCATACAGTCCTCGAAAAGATGTAAGTACCACCCCTCTAGTCACTCACCTCAACCCAGGAAAAGATTTTCCAACATCTTGTGACTTACCTCAGACAAAACTCTCTCGATGATCACAATTCGCTCCTCCTCCGACACATTACAACAGAACGGTGGAATTGTGATGTGCAGGTCCCGTGTACGCGGTGTGATAAGAATGGCACCAAGGGATAGGAATTCAAGAACCCTAGCAGGGATGGCAGCGTATAGACATGACATACTCCATGTATACTGCACGGGCGAAGCTCCATCGGTATGATAGTCAGACTGGTTCGTTGAGTACAAGTTGACTTGAACAAGAACAGATGAGGGATATCTCGAGGGGTACAACGCAAGTGCAATATTATGGTAATTTTGCCGTGATGCTAAAGAAGTGTAGGCATTGTCATAGGTTTTACAACAGTTCGCACGATCTTTGCATCTACTGATCACGTTTGCTTGGGTTTGGTAAGTGTTGATTGTGACTTGGATCAGGGAAAGAAGAACAAACGAGAACCCCGGCATCGTAACCATTTGGTATTCAACTGTCAAGAATAATGAAAAAAATTACCATAATGATAATAATAGTAATAATAATGATAATAATAATAATAATAAAATATAATCCTTTATTCACCATAATCACAGAAAATTATAACAAAATTAAGTTATGATAAAATGCTTGAAAATCGAAAAAATGTATTAAAATGTCTAATAAAAATGTAGGAAAAACTAGGATACACACTATGATAACGATAATTCACTCAAATCATCAAAAATATTTACAAAAATATTAAGACAAAATCCTTAAAAACCGAAAAATACATGAAAATTTCGACTAACTATAATAATAACAATAATAACAATAATAATAATAATAATAATAATAATTATTATTATTATTATTATTATTATTATTATAATGCAGATGGCACGCAGGTAAAGGCGAATAGGATCGACGCCACCATCGTGGACAAGGAGAACAAGAAAGTATCGGTGATTGAGATGAGCTGCCCGTGGGTAGAAAACAGGGAGGAGAAAGCTGCCGAAAAACTAGCAAAGTATGGGCCACTGCGCTGGGAGCTTGAACAGAGATACCCTGATTATCGGGTGACACAATACAACATTATTGTCGATCGATGTGCTCGGAGTTTATTCAAGAAATGTTAGAAAGGCACTTAAAGAACTAGTGGGATGGCAAGGTGCTTTAAGATTGAAATAAGGGATATTAGATGTTTTATTCCTTTTAAGTGTTCCGATAGTGACGTAAGGAACCTTTACTATTTTGACTGAGGTTTTTATTACATAGCATTTAAGTTTAGGACTTTCATTACTACGGTTCCATAATTAGGAATTGCTATAGGAATTTTAATTGTAAGGACTTTGGTCGTTGCATTGATTGGTTGCGGCTTGCCGCCCAATCATTGTTTAGGATATCTGGGTATCCAGAAGTTTTTACTGTCATAATAATAATCTAGCCATTTCACTGGGCGGCTCTTCTTGTCCACTGTTTCCAGATCGAACTGGAATTTGGAATGTTGGTTTTTCGCGAAGGGAGGAAAATGGGAGGACCGGGGCAAGAACCCTCGGAGCAAGGACGAGAACCAACAACAACACTTAATTTACCCACATGTGACGCAAAGTCCGGGAATTGAACCCAGACCATATAGCGGTGGGAGGCGAGAGCTCTCACCACTGCGCCATCCCCCCTCCCCATCATGAAATTAAAGTCGTGTTTTCATGCGACGCTATTGCGCAGATGTGTCCAGAAATGCATCCGGCAACAAAAATGGCAGATGTGATAGGATTTCGCCAAAATCGTCAAGTCTCGCGTACACGAATTTGACTAAAAAATTCCTCAAAATCGTCATTTCCCCCGAGTTGGTTTCGTTTTGACGAATTTGACCAAATTCGCCAAAAATCGTCAACCATGAATACTTATGTGTTTGTGCACGAACCTCGCAGTAAAGAGCAAATCAGACCTGAAAAAATTCAAGCCTGTACGGGATTCGAACCACTGACCTCTGCATTACTAGTGCAGCGCTTTACCAATTGAGCTAGCAAGCAAGCTGTGAGCAAGTCATCAAATTAGTCCGACACAAACCCTTAAGATGATAAATCAAACACAACAAATATATGAAATTCATATATCTGAACTGTGGTTATAGAAACGTATTTGTGCACGATCCTCGCAGTAAAGAGCACTATTTAAGCAATAGTAAAAATCAGACCTAACAAAATTCAGGTCTGTACGGGATTCGAGCCACTGACCTCTGCGATACTAGCGCAGCGCTCTACCAATTGAGCTAACAAGCCAACTGGGTTTGACTAAGTCTCATCAAATATGCCATTTTAGCTTCTGCGGTATTGACAAGGTTTGTTTTCTTGAGATATGTGTTTCCATGTTTGCTTTCCAGCGCGTTACTCACTGTCAAGAGAATATGAATATCGTCTCGTCACTATCAAACAAATAAAATAATAAATAAATCGAATAAAATCTGTAGCTCGCTATATGCCATTAGTAATGGCCTATGAGCTCCCCCAAAAATATTCGGTTTCGTCTGGTCATGACATAACAGCCACGTCACGCAATCGCGTACCCACCGAAATACCTTTTGCTGACACGCTCACGCTCCTGTCCGAGAGGAGGAAGGGAGAGAGTGGCACCTCACATGGGGTCTGTTAAAAACCTTAAAACCGCCTAAAAAATTACCAATAACTGATGATGCATTTACAAAGAAACTGCGACGAGTTTTCATTGAAACCGCAAAACCACTGACTAAAGCATCAAAACCGAAACTTCAGATTACCCTATTTCTATAAGATACGTCTTCATCTGAAATATAACCACGCTAAGTTCCCTAACCGCAGATCCTGAGCGCGTCTACGCAGTCGAGGCGCTGAACTACCGAACACAAATCAGAAACCACATCGGATACAAAATCCGAATATCGCCGAGGAATGAAAACCAAATGTTACGAAAGGGTATTTATAAAGGCATCAAAAATGGAAAACACAAGATTTTCTGGGCAAAAACTGAAAAAACCGATCCAAAATTGAAACGACAAAAACTGCAAACTTTAAAACCTACGTCCCACCATAGTCTGCCATATTAGCTGTAGACTTATAAACGCACTGCTAATCTTGTCTTTTCAAACAATCAATTTGCTTTAGAAAGAATTATCATAGTTGGTAAAGAGTCGACCTTACTCCTCGTAGGTACAACGCACGTTGCGGAAATCAGACGAGGGTAATACAGGGCGATGAGAGTTAGAACATTTGAGTGTACTTGAATGAGGAATCAGCTGTTCTTTGTTTCTTTGCGATTAAAAAAAAGCGGACTGTAAACACACACTGTTATGGATAATTACGATCTCCCTTCATCTGTCGATTGGGATGTCGATTGATAACTTCCAAGCAAACAACGATTCCCTACAGTCTAGTCAGCGCAGCACCAGAATGTTTGTCATTGAGGCTAGAGACACTTTTGACAGTCAAATGGATTAAAAATTATCACTTACCAAGTAGCAGGGTCGTAGTTACTGTCTTCCTATGGTGACTTCAATCAGTTGTCGCTAACTCGAAAGTATCGAGGAAGTTTGAAAGGTAACACTTCGGGACTGTTTACATAGAAGTGACGGTTTCAATTTAAGGATGACATCATTCACCTACAGATAATTGGTTGGAGTCAAAAGGCTTCCTTGGTTTTTTTCTTTCTTTTCTTTTAGAAGACCTTTCGGTTTCCAACCCTAAATATTCTTTTCATATGTTATAGCTATGATGGGACTTTCTGAATCGGTTGAGATGGCCGTGGTCTCTGTTCTCATAGACGGTTTTTCTGCTCTGCTGGACATCTTATGCGCCCCAGAGTTCCACAGATCATGCTCTGGTGATCAAATTCCTTTCGAGTGGAAATCCACAGACGTAGCATCTATTCACAAGATAGACTGAAATGAGCCTGCTAAAAACTTCCGACCCATATCGCTTCTCCCGATTGTTAACAAAGTCTTGGAACACTGCTGCATGTTTAATCGTTTGTATGACCACATTGATGACTTAATTACCCATTTACCACAAGGGTTCCTAAGAAATCGCTCATGTGTCTCTGAATTATTGCCTTCGGTTTCTGTTTTAGTTTATTAAGAAAAATTGATAAAATAGAAAATATGATGTACCACTGCTCGCAGTTTGCTACAGCCATTCGAGGCGAGCAGTGGCTTGACGTACTGATTAAATTAAGTATTAACAACAAATTGTACTAAGTGGAATCACAATTACAATACTAAGTAGAATTAATTATTATCATACAAGACATTCCCACCAATAACGTGGCTCCATTCTCTGCCTTTGAAGGCACACACAGCCCACAATTCCTCTATTCGCTCCGACGAAGGGCTGACGCTCGAAACGTCAGCTTTTGGAATCGTTACGGTGGCCACTTTAACACTTCAACTTTGTTGATATATCCAAATTAAAACATTATAATAGGCTTACAGAACTATATTATTGGACAAAACCATGATAAAAACATCCATATGGACGTGATTTATTAGGATTTTGCCAAGGCATTTGACACCGTCGACTACCGAGTTCTCCATTACTAAGTTGTTAAAGGCATATATGGTGCCAAGACAGCGGCTACTCAAATAAGCTAGTCCAACGGGTTGTTATTAATAGCCCAACTTCGCAAAGAGCCCCTGAGACTTCTGAGGTCCCTCAAGGCAGCCACTTGGGGACACTGCTATTTACATTATTCATCAACGGCCTCTCGGATGTTGCTATAGGTCGATCTTTTGACTTTCCTATTTGCTGACGACACTAAGCTACATCACAAAATCAAAACTCATGTAGACTGCTTGTCTTTGCAGAATACCCTAACCAACATGGATGAGTGGACTCGGTAAGACAACATCTGCTCCAATACCTCCAAATACAAAATGCTAAGCATTACCAGCAAAAAGAGCCCGCTGATCTTCAATTATAAGCTTCAAATATGAAAGACGTTGGGGTTAATGTCACCAGTTTCCTCACCTGGGCCATATATAAATATTCATTAGTAAGGTTGGCTAGAGGTAGGCTTTTCAATAACTACTAGGTATACAAAACTCTCAAACAACTTAAAATGACTTAAAATTTTTCTATTGCTCCGAAACAAACATAACAGCTTCGACTATACAACGTATTCTTCTCTGTTTGTCATGAAGTAAGATTATGCAGTCGTATATTAGACTGATTGTTCGAAAAACGTGCAACTTTAATGGTCCAAAATAAAAATTATAATTTATTTTTCATTTCTTTTCAAGGCAGCTAGGGCTTGACCTTTTTGTGACGTTTTTCCTTAACACGAGGCAAAACCGAAAGAGACTAACTGTTGTACAGTGAAACTGTTAGCAAAGCTACACAATTTAATAAAAAATTCATATTGACAACGCTTAGTCTCCGCCTTGGTTGATCCCAGTTAGCTCAGTCGTGCTCCCACTTTTCGTAGTCTTGTCTCCTTCTTCTTTAACCTTACGCGCAATCCAGGAAAGAAAGGCGGTGGTAACGTACAGGAGAGCCGTTTTCATTAACTCATTTGCAGAATCCCTGCCAAAAAACGCCTGCCCTGATAAAACTACGACAACTACAAGCGACATGAGGGAAAGTAAGGAAATAAAACAAATGATCCCAAATCTAATCTTGTCAGCCCTGGTGGGTGCCTTGGAAGCTCGCTCACTAGCTGCTTTGGTGGAACAAAGAAAGATATAAATTGCAAACACAAAGGAAGAAATAACTACGGAAATAACAAGCAGGACTGTAAAACCCCATAATGTGTTGATCATTATTCCAACAACCAGCCAGCAAATATGAATCGCCGTGAGATTTCCCCACATAAAGACAAAAAATTTTTTACATTTCTTTTTTTCACTTAAGAATGTAAACCACTTTTCTCTCGCTACGCAAGGCACTATGAATGCTTCAGCTAAAATCACCACAAGGATGAAGTATATCTCCCAAGGAGTTGCTGAACGTACCGCAATCACCCCGACCGCTACGAAAAGTACCAACTCTACGAGTGCTAGTAAAACGATTATAATTCTAACGGCCTGTGCTAGCTCTACTCTATTCCCCTTACCCGGTGTTTTATCGTTTTCTGCCATGAAACTAAATATATAACTACTGAGAGCTAATAATGGCCCAAAGAAAAAGGCAAAACTAAAGGAGCTCCACAGCATCGCTCTGATGTACGTTTTACGTTTTGCCGTGACGCTAGATATATCTGGAGTATGTCCTCTAGTAATACACTCAGCTGTGTTTAGTTTCGGATTTTGGCTCTTTGGACTTTCAGCCAGGTCTTGAAGCTGTTAAAAGAAGGTATTAGCAGTAAAAACATTGACTAATTTTTCCACCGACAAATGCTATGTGCATGTGTTATTAAACTCACGTGTACCAGCGTCTGTTGCCTGCACACAGTACATTTCGATTGAATGTCACAAAACCAAAACCAATGATATCACATTGGTCGATAAGAACAGAAAACATCTCAGCAGTATAGTCAAAGCCGGATATTCACACGCTTACGCTTTGTTTGTACCGTATAAAGGAAATTCCAGTGCCTCGAATCGCGAGATCTGCGATGTCTTATAAATGATTTATGATTTATGAATTATAAGATTCGCCGACAGGCAGGGACACCGCAACAGCTTGCACCAATCACTGTAGGCCCAGTAAACCCACCCATCCCACACAGGGGAGAACATCCAGCACACACTAATCTCGTGTGTGGGAAACTAACGTCTCCTACCCCCGACCCTGCAGGAGATGGGACCTCCATTTATCCGTCCCTATCCGAGAAGACTAGAATATCTAACACTTTCTTGATGTTATAGAAAGGTAGCAAATTCTTCTCATTTATTTTAAGACCCTGAGTGTTGGTCCGGCCGGGCCTCGAGCCCTCGACCTCCCGCAACGGTCCAGCGCTCTATCCATTGGGCTAACCAATGCTACTCATATAGTCCTTGATGGAAATAGGCACCCCTCCCTCCCACTAACTCGGTATTTTTAAATGCACTTCTTTCTGTAGCGTACCTCAGACAAACCTCTGTCGATAATCGCAATTCGCTCATCCTCCAACACATTACAACAGAACGGTGGAATTGTGATGTCCAGGTCCTGTGTACGCGGCGTGATAAGAATGGCACCAAGTGATAGGATTTCGAGAACCTGAGCAGGGATAGCAGCGTACAGACATGACATACTCCATGTATAGTGCACGGGTGAAACTCTTCCTGTTTGGTGGTCAGACTGGTTCGTTGAGTACAAGTTGACATGAACAACAACAGATGAGGGCTCTCTTGAAGGGTAGAGGGCAAGTGCGATGTTATAATAATTTCCCTCTGACCCTAGGGAGTTGTAAACATCGCTGTAGTTTTTAATACAGTTGTTGTGATTTCTGCATTCGGTGATAACGTTGGCCTGGATAACTCCAAGGAAGCCCATGATCATTTGGAGTTTCAGAAGTAGAGAGAATAACATCTTCGGTGTAACAAACATTATTCTGGCGTTCGGGCGTAAAAAATGGAATTAAGAGGAAAAAAAATCAGATAACATTGAATGAAAGTTCGATGCGCACTAAACTTCCAATTGATACAAACTTTTTCATTAGCTACGGGAAACCCGGATATCATAACATGAAATGACGTCAACTGCCACAATGAAATGAAATGAAAATCAATCAAATAGAATAAATATTGAAACTCATAAAATAAAGAAGAAATGAATGAAATCATATTAATTGCAAGAGCACTTGTATTCAGCACCAAGAGTTAAGTTTGTACTGAACAGGCGCTAAATAAGACTCATTGATACGGTCATTGCGAACAATATGCGGCCATGTTTAATCTTCCATCCGCTAACCAAACATAAAAGTTTTAGTCATCGAACTTCGTTTGATTTAACCAAATGATACTTGATTAAATCAGTCAGTTTAGCTGTGATTTACTTGAAGTCGCCTCATAAAAGATCAAATCTGACGTAAATCAGCACCCTTTACGATAGTTAATCTCATGGGCATGAATAATCATGAATAATGATGAGTAAGTTTAGGAGCATGAAATGATGAATAATGTCTCCGGGACAAGGAGTTATTCAATATCCCCGGATTTTAAATTAATTAGTTTTTTCTCACACACTGTAGGTCACCAGCTTTTCGAGCTCGTACGAGGCCCACTTTGGCTTCATTTTGATTAAAAGATACTAAAATATTGTGCAATAGGACCAACAAATGTCTTCACGAGACTGAAATAATCAATTCAGGGATTCTGTACATGCAAAACAGAAATGCGGCTGCCCGTCACGCTAAATGTAATGCAAGCTACAAATACTTCCTCTGTTTCTCACGAATATTCCACTCAGTCTCACTGACGAGATTTTGAATTAAAACACACCAGACCACTAGACAACGAGTCTCAATCATCTTAAAGACATTGGATTAGGTGATTAATTAAAAGGGGGTAAGTTTCTCTAGAAACTGTGGTGCTGCGTCGGTGGAGGAGTATACAAGGTAATTTTGTGACAAGGTAATTTTGGTTTTATCGACTGAGTTGATAATGTAAATTGGCCACAGTAAAGAGTTTTGAAACTGAAGTTTCGAGCGTTAGCCCCTCGTCAGAGCGAATTGTGATGTTTAGGAAAGAAAACAATCATTGATATCACTGTTTGCGAGGCGAAAGCTTCAAACCATTAAGTCTGGCAGTAACGTTTCTTGTACAGTGTGTTTAAGAGAGAAAAAAAGAGCAGATCTATGTTATAAATTCATTGTCACCATTTTCAGAACCGATGAGATTTTCAATACCCCATATTCTTTACATTCTTCTTCTTGTGACAACGGATTCCCAATTAGTTGGAGATTGTTTACGCGGATTCTTTGAAGTCTCTCTTGCAACGTAGTCGGCCAAATATGATAATTAAAGCAGTTGAATTTAAGGAATTTCTCTTTCTTTCGCTTTTTCCGGCACTCAGTCGACTTCAGATACATACAAGATAACACAGACTTACCAAGCAGTTTGCTTTCTGTTTGCTTCTGGCGGTTAATTCGGCGAAAGGGTTCAAATACGACCGTTCCCTCTCAGGTGTGTCCTGAGAGGGGTCACCATCCGCGAAGTCACACAAACAGGTTACGTGACGTTACGTGACTGCCTCGGGTCCGAACTTTCGGGTGTTTTTTCACCAAAACATGCGACTCGTGGTCCGACCACGTACAGTACGTGGGTAAGAACGGATGTTCTATTCGATATTTGAACTTTTAAGACTCTAGGCCGCGGAAAAAAACTGGCTATGGGAACGGAAATTTGAAATAGCGACTACAAGTTCGTACACGTGTGTGAAACCAATGTCCGAACTTGGAGGTTTGTTTACACCATAAGTCATGTGACACCACACGCGAAAGCTGACACTCAGAAGGTCAATTGGTTAGGGCGCCGGATTGTGTTGTGCGGGAGGTTGAGGGTTCGAGCCCACGGTCGGACCAATACTCACGGTCTTAGCATAAGTGAGGAGAATCTGCTACCTTTCTATAATCAAGAAATGGATAGATATTCTAGTCTTCTCGGATGAGGACGAATAAACCGTAGGCCCAGTCTCCTGGCAAGGTTAGGGGTAGGAGACGTTAATTTCCCACGCACTAAATTACTGTGTGGTAGATGTCCTCCCCTGGGTGGGATGGGTGGGTGTTGGTTCTGAAAAGCCCCTATGGGGAGTGGTTAAGTAACCTATGTATGTATGTAATATCCCCGAGACTAAAACACTGTTATATTCGTGACTCACAGTAGTAATATCTCATTGCTTTAGTTACGGAGGTGATCTTTAATTAAACCAACATAAGGCAGTATGGGAAAACTCATAGAAAAAGAGGAAAATTTATTTTTCAATTCATTCGCCAGAATCTTCCTTTATAGCTCAATTTATAGAGCCTTCTTCCCCTCAAACCAAACGCAACTCGTTAAAGTTTATTACTTCGGACATAAGTATTTAGGGACTGGGTCTTCCTGTTCCTGCTTGTGACAAACCATCTTCCCCCTCCCCTCCCCCTACACCCGTCGCGTTTCAATGGCCCCTCACACAAAGAGTGTTAAAAGTTAGGTGGAGGTTAATTGCCATTATTCTCAATCAGTCACGATCGCGAGGCGATTGTCGTTTATGAATAAAACTAAAGAAGAATAAAGTGAGTGATCATCGAGTATTCTTTGAATAGACTTTGGGAATTAAAGGTTGGATGACACCAGACAGTGTTCTTGTAGTAGAAAGATCTTTCGATCAGTTACATCCAAGCTGTTTATTAAATTGTTCATCTCTTACTCTTTTGGAAATATGTCTTCTGTTTTGGTTAAAACTGAATTACTTAAACACAGTTAACAAATGGTAAACACCACAGCGTACACTACAGAGTTATGGATGCACGCGGGAGGTTGCTAAGCACGAAAGAGGCCTAAGAGTCGCTCGAGTCGATAGCCGAGCGCGACTCTAGCTTTTTGAGTGCTTAGCAAACCTCCCAAGTGCATCATAACTCAATAGTGTACGCTGTGGTGTTTACCATTTGTTTTATACCATACCATTGATACATTGTAGCTAAAGAGTTCCCTTTCATTTAACAAATCTTACGCGACCAGAAAAAACAAGCGGGCGCGGAAAAATAGTCTTTGCATTTGTTCACGTCAGCAGCGTACACCCATGGGCAAATGGGGGACACTAAATCGACAAATCAGAGCGCGTGCTTTACTTTGGTTATGTTATAACACTTTTCGTGGGATTCATATGATGAATATTCACCCCAACTCATAAATGAAATCGGACCTAGTCCAGCCCGGATTATTACGATCCTCTGTTAGTTTAAACTATCCGTGTGATGTGGTCAAAATGTTTAGGTACTGTTATCAAGTTAAACAACATGTTACAAAAGTCAAAGTCATCCCGCAACGTCTGATGATCATTCAGTGATCATAACAGGGTGAAACCTGCCTAAGGTTTATGTTAAACAGAAACCTACTAATAGGCGGACTGCAACTAGAGTCCCAATTTTGAGGGGGATGGCAGCACTGCCGAGTGGTAAGGACAGTGAAATTGAAAACTGGTGTCCTGCTTTCAAGTTCATCATCTTACCACTCACCTGATTTGTTGGCTGCCTTCATTTCTCAGCTGCACTGTTTGACCTGCCTCCTGCCAGGTTGGATTTTTAACAAATTTATATATATATATTAAGGACACTTGTTTCATGTTTATTTGTTTTCGGCTAGTGCGGACGGTTTGTCACAACCCATTTGACAATTTTTTGGCGGAACGGACAAATCTTTTAAATGCACCGTCAACAGAATTTGTCCCGAGTAAAAACTAAACAAAATCGATCATTTCTCGTAAAACGGCTACCATCAGCCTTTAAGTAAACTCAGTTCAGTTTAGCTGGAAGGCCATAGTTATCTCTTTTTCTCTTATTTGGCCTCTGTATTAATCTTGGGGAATAAAAAGTGGACAAAGTTCATCAGTTAAGGCAACTTAAGCGTGCAAAAGGAGAACCTGCGCAGCTAGTTTGTTTCTATACTACGTGTATGCGACCTGTGTCTGAATATGCTTGCCAAGTTTTCCACAATGGTCTATTTAAGTATCTCTCTAAAGAGCTTAAGGAAATTTAGCGCCGTGCACTTAGAATGATATTCCCAGATTTAGGCTACCAAGAAGAGTGCAATATTACCACTCTCTACCAACAGCGCCAATTGCTGACGGAGCGCCTATTCATTGAGATCAAAGACAAAAATTACATGGCCTTTTGCCGTCATGTAATCTTAGTACCGTAGCCTTGAGGAAAAAGCGCGCTTTTAACGTACCTTTCTGCAGAAGAATTACTAGACTAAAGAATATTTTTATCGGGTACAACGAGACTATTTCCTAATGGCTTTAATTCATCAGTATAATGCGGCTATTTCTTAAATTTCATTGCGTATAAGATGTATATAATAATGATATATATATATATCATTATAGTTCACCACTAAACTTTCTCCGGTTCTTATTGGTTTAAATCAATCACGTGACGCGATAGTGTTCATCCGTGGAGAGAAACTATCAGCCCATAGTGCCCGCCCGCGGAAAATACCCGGATGGATAGTGCCCGTCCGCGGAAAATACCTGGATTGATAGTACTCATCCGTGAAAACTTTTGAATAGTTTGACGGCCGCGAAGTTAGGCAGATCGGAAAAACAGTGACTTTTCAATTCTGACAGGTATAACGTATTATTTAGCCAATGTACGGTTGCGAATTATTGATATTTGTGACAAGCTGTAGGCGCGGAAGAAAATTTAGTGGTGAACAATGAAAACAATAGAGTGTTTATGTCACGGAACTATCGGTCTGATAGTTGCCCCGCGGAAATTTGATGTTCTTAAAACAAATATTTGCCCGAGAAGCTTCGAGGGCAAATATGCTAGTTTTAAGAACATCAAATTTCCGCGGGGCAACTATCATTCGATAGTTCCTCGACAGAAACACTCTATTGTTTAAATAGTATTTTTGCCCCTTTCTTCATGAATTTTAATATCTATACATATATAGTATTTTTAGCCTTTTTTAGTTAGTTTTTCATTCTTTTTGTATTTTGTATTAAGCAAACATTTGTACAGTCCGTAATCAAGCCTTTTGGCTGCAATGGATTTTTTAATAAAGCTATCTATCTACCAAGGTACTTCAGTCATGAAGTGTAGTGCAGTAGAATCCTTCATGTACCAATTTTCAATTTACAAGGTCTAGTTAAAGAGATCGCTATACGTCCAAACTACAAGACTTCCTATCACCTTCTTATTAAAGTTTCTGTAGAGTAACTACTGATGAACAATTAATTTTCTCGTTATTTCTTCACAGGAAAAGCGAGGGGCACGGAGAGGAGAGTGAACAAGTAGTTGACCCTAAGGTAAAAAACCCTGAGATAAAATCTGGTTTGGTAGACGCAGGAAGAAGCCTGGTGAATAAACAGCTTTTAATGAGTGTAAAAAATATCTACCTCTACCTGTATATTCACGAGTCTGTGTGTCACTCAATGTCCTGAGAAATGTGCGATCTAACGACTTCAGAATGCTGGTGACAAGGTTGGACTGTCCAGAGATGAGATTGAATTTGTAGGACAGCAGGGAAACCCTGCTGATGAAATTCTGAAAACGTGGTCATCAAGGCCGCGAGAGGCAACCGTGGCAAAATGAATTGAACCTTTGAAACACAAGGATTTTGGAAAAGTGGATGTAGCACAGATAGTTGAAGACTGGGAATATTCAAAAGAGAGATGAAAAGCAAAAACAAAGATTAATAGTTAGCAATTTTTGAAATTCATGTACAATACAATTCTTCAAACATTACAGCAATAACAGTTGTTGTCAATTGGCAATATTTGAAGTGGTGCAGTGACTTAAATTATCAACTATAACCAATATATTTAGTAAAGCAAAGCACCTTAACCCTGAGAAATGATCATAGTACTTCATAGTATTTCATCTAGAATTTTAGAGTTTTTAACCCTTTCACCGCCAAGATCTCATTTCCAATTCTCCTTACTGTTTGCCAGACATTTCTTAAGATGTTAGTTTGGAGAATTTGGTGTTTGATCAACTGATAATCCCCTGATGGATCTTTTTTTGTATCCTCATCACTCGTCTGCTTGATATTGTATTGATATTGTAAGGAGAAATGCTGTCTTGGGCACCAATGGGAGTTAAAAGGTTCATAGTTCACGGGGATTTACAGTTTTTAAACTGCGTTTTTTTTTTAATTTTGCTTTAATCTCTTATTGGCATACTTTAAAGCAGCGTGGCTATAAATTTGTGAATTAGCAATTTGGTTCTCTCAAGAAGACTGTTAGCCAGCTTTTTTGCAAAACGAGTGAAGTGAAAACATTCCCTACTGTCAAAAATTCGAGAAATTTGTCTTTATCGTAGGTTCAAGCGATCTCTGACAGGAAGCCCTAAGCTTTTTATAACATACAGCAACGTTCGAATTAGGAACGTCAATCGATCACATGAGGAACTTTCCATGTTTCAAACATAAAGGCAATGGAAACATAACTCGTTACACAGCGTTGTGTAGGAGGAAACAATTAGTTTTTATTTCATTTATATCTAATGAGTTTTGGTACCAATAAACCGAGCTTGTTTTAAATGAGATACAAATTATATAGCGTTCTCTCTGATGTAACCAAAGCTTTCCTTAGATATTGATACTGTAACAATAAAAAATCTTAGTCTAAAAGTTCTGTTAACAATTTTTTTACATTTGATTATCGATGCAGAGCGCTTTTGTAATCGATTCATGTTTAACTAATTTTTCCACTAGAATGTATCATTTATCATCAAAGATATCATGAAATCGGAAACGGAAACAGTTTTAAACAGATGTAAGAGTATAACGACTATACATTGACTGATTTCACAATTTAAATTCTGTTATTGCGAGATAATTCATTTTATCCACGGTGAGAAGAGTTAACAGGGACACCGAATTGTTACCCAAAGCAAGCGGGAATTTCTATGGATAGTTATGGAAATGTTTGCCTACACCTGTGGAACTGTGAGCGACTAGTAAATGAGCATCAAATAAAATGGAAAAAATTTCAGCAGTTCTCGTGTTTATCCCTCTTTAACTTCTATTTTTGCTGCATCTTTAATACACATCTAATCACTTATTTTTACCATATTCTACAAATAATGCCAGAATTCGGAACCCGAACCCGAATACCCGGAATTCCCGGAATGACCGAAAAATAATAAAATTTTAAAAAATTAAAGTAAATTAATAAATAAATAAGAATAATGATGATTAAAAATTGATGGTAAATTCACAACTTAAATAATTTAATACGAATTTTTTCTCTCAGGGTCCCAAAAATAAAACATTTACCGGTGCTGTTCATGGAGATGCACGAATTAGAAGTAAAAAAAAAAACACTCTGCGTCAGGCCAGTAGCCCATAAAGCCTAAGCGACGAAATAGTTCTACTCTCCCTTCCCCCTGGATGGGATGCTAATCCATCACATGGTTATTTCCCGTTTTAAATTCGCCTCCACCCATTTACACACCTGCAGGATGTCTAGGGCGCCATGACCATTAGGCCGCCACGCTTTTCCAGCCGGAATCATTGCAGAAAATTAAACAAATGCAATATTTTCAATCAGTTTAATAGTTCACTTGTAAAAAGCTCCGAACTATTACAAATTGGTACTCTACCTTAAATAATTATTAACCACACATTGGGAGCTATCAAAGCCATTAAGACCGTCTACAGTTAAAATTGAGAGATCGTCAGTTGCTCGACACCTTTTCGCGTCTATTACAAATACCTTGAATATATACCTTTGAATGTATACCTTGTTTAGAATAATCCATCAGTACAAGATATATATTTAAAGGTATATATTCAAGGTATTTATAATAGACGCGAAAAGGTGTCGAGTAACTGATGATCAGTCTCAATTTTAACTGTAGACGGCTGGTCTTAATGGTAGCTGCTTTGATAGCTCCCAATGTGTGGTTAATAATTATTTAGGGTAAAGTATCAATTTGAAATAGTTCGGAGATTTTTTAAACTAATTGGAAATATTGCATTTGTTTAATCTTCTGCAAAGGTTCCGGCTGGATGAGCGTGCAGGCCTAATGGTTATGGCGCCCTGGCTAGATTTCCTATAGGTGTGTAAATGGGTGGAGGCGAACTTAAAACGGGGAGTAACCACGTGATGGACTAGCATCCCCTCTAGGGGGAAGGGAAAATAGAAATATTTCGTCGCTTAGGCTGTATGGGCTACTGGCCTGACGCAGACTTTTTTTAATTCTAATAAGTGCATCTCCATGAACACTACGGGTAAGTGTTTTTTTTCGGGACCCTCACAGAAAATTTTCGTATTAAATTATTTCATTAAGTTGTGAATTTATCATTTAACAAATGGTAAACACCACAGCGTACACTATTGAGTTATGGATGCACGCGGGAGGTTGCTAAGCACGAAAGAAGCGTAAGAGTCGCTCGAGGCGATAGCCGAGCGCGACTCTAGCTTCTTGAGTGCTTAGCAAACCTCCCAAGTGCATCCATAACTCAATAGTGTACGCTGTGGTGTTTACCCTTTGTTTTATAACATAACATTGATACATTGTAGCTAAAGAGTTCCCTTTTATTTAACAAATCTTACGTGACCAGAAAAAACAAGCGTGCGCGGAAAAATAGCCTTTGCATTTGCTCACGTCAGCAGCGTACACCCATGGGCAAATGGTGGACGCTAAATTGACCAATCAGAGCACGCGCTTTTCTTTGGTTATGTTATAATCATTTTTAATCATCAATGTTCTTATTTATTTATTTATTTATTTACTTTTATTATTTTTTAATTTGTTACTTTTCGGTCATTCCGGGAATTCCTGGAATTCCGGGTATTTCGAGTATTCCGGTTCCGGTTCCGAATTCCGCCATTCCATATTTTCCAAAACTACCCGACTTACAGCAAATACTTTGAACCGCAAAACAATCACGAACAGACTAAACTTCTGTCCTCAGTCTGTTATAATAGTCAAGGACCAAGTACTGAAAAAATGTTTCGCTCAACCATCGCCACAGAAAAGGTCTGACATTTGATTCTAATAGAGAAAGACCTCCTGATCAACGTGAGGTTGTTCGTACAGTTGACTGTGGCATTCGTTTAAAAAAAAACAGGGCTTTTCGAAACGAGGTTGGGATCTAAATTTACTTTCAGCTCTCGATGGATAAGCGAATGCGATTTTATTCGCCTTCAAGATCGACCCAGAGACTATTCCACAAGACAGTACTTTTCACCGCAAAGTAAGTGTTACTACAAACATTGTATTCCAGTTTATATTTTTTTCTTTCTTTTAGGATGAAAGATTGGTATCGCCATACTTAGTAGAAATTTCATTTTGTTCCCTCCTGAGAATTGATAGCGTTGAATCATGATATCAAACAAGCTAGCTATAGAGGGATCCCAACTCACTCTGGTAATTCTTCTAGAAGAATATCGAACTTTTGACCCTCAGCTTCTTGTCTCTTACAACTTTTCTCCGTCTTTTCTTTTCCTTGCTCTGTATCCACCGTTTTAACTTTACTGACAATCCAGGAAACGAAAGCAGTGATGACGTACACTAGAGCTGTTTTCAGTAATTCATTTGCCGAGTCTCTGCCAAAAAAGGCCTGCCCTGATAAAATTACTACAGCTACAAGCGACAGAACGGAAAACAAAGAAATAGCGCAGATGAACATAAATTTGACATTATCAGCCCCAGAACGTGCCCTTGCCTGAAGAAAGTTATAAATTGCAAACACAATGGAAGAAAGAATGACAGAAATGACGAGTAGGACAGTGAAACCCCATACTGTGTTGATCATTATTCCAACAACCACCCAGCAACATTGAAACGCTGAAAGATTTCCCCACATGAATATAAACGATTTTTCGCCTATTGATTTTTCAACCAAGAAATCAAAACTCCTTACTGCTATGAACGGTACTATCAAAGCTTCAAAAATTATCACCCCGAGGATAACAATAATATCCCATGGACCTTGTAATATAATCGAAAGCACAAGGACATAAATAAAAAGTCCAAGCTGTACAAATACTAAAAAGAAGATTGTATACTTAACAGCATTTGTTAGGTTTCGTTTCTTCTCATTTTCTGGTGTTTTTACGTGGTTTTTGGCACAGTCACCACATATTAGTGTAATAAGGGCCAACAATGGCCCAAAGGAAAAGGAAAAACCAAATGAGCTCCACAGCATCATTCTGATGTAAAATTCACGTCCTGTTACAGAGGATACGTCCGTTGTGTGACCTTTTGAAACGCATTCGGCGGTGTTTAGAGTTGGATTTTGGATTTGTGGACTCACGGCTAAGTCTTGAAGCTGTTAATAGAATATATTTAAAGATTGGTGGTGAAGAAATGTTGGCATAATGTTTCGTACATCGTCCAGGGAATGTTAGGCTATGTTTTATGAGAGTCTGAATGGGGTGATGGCTTTTAAGATCTTTTAAGACTAACGCTTTGGCCATTTTACGCCTATCAGTAATTTGACACTTTATAAAATGACACATTCTACTAGGAAAAAATTTTTACGGTTGACTTTTCTTAAGACTAAGGGTTAAAATTTCTCAATTTTAACACGTAAAGTCAAAATTTTTTGCCGTTTTACAGCTAACAGTTAGTCCATCTTATATTCACGTCTGACCATAGCCCATGCAAGAGTGCTGGTGTCGATTGATTGCCTCACACTGAGCAAATTTCTAATTTGTCAGAGCGTCGGGAGAGCAAAACCCAAGTCTTCACAGTGACCAATTATGGGAAGTATCACGTGAATGCTGTAGACCCGATTAACACATAGTAATGAAAGAGAAACAAAAACAATTGTCAGTATGAATAAATGGGGAGAGAAGTCATTTCCATATTGATTCCCCTGACAACTGCCAAGGGTCGCTTCAGCCCCTATGCTATCTTGCTCGTCTCCTCTGAACGAGAGCCTGCAACTATAACCAACGAACCTCGACCAAAAAGCTGACGAGGTACTTCTCCTCATACAGTCCTCGAAAAGATGTAAGTACCACCCCTCTAGTCACTCACCTCAACCCAGGGAAAGATTTTCCAACATCTTGTGACTTACCTCTGACAAAACTCTCTCGATGATCACAATTCGCTCCTCCTCCGACACATTACAACAGAATGGTGAAATTGTGATGTCCAGGTCCCGTGTACGCGGTGTGATAAGAATGGCGCCAAGGGATAGGAATTCAAGAACCCTAGCAGGGATGGCAGCGTATAGACATGACATACTCCATGTATACTGCACGGGCGAAGCTCCTTCGGTATGATAGTCAGACTGGTTCGTTGAGAACAAGTTGACTTGGACAAGAACAGATGAGGGATGTCTCGAAGGGTACAACGCAAGTGCAATATTATGGTAATTTTGCGGTGATGCTAAAGAAGTGTAGGCATCGTCATAGGTTTTACAACAGTTCGCACGATCTTTGCATCTACTGATCACGTTTGCTTGGGTTTGGTAAGTGAGGATTGTGACTTGGATCAGGTAAAGTAGAACAAACGAGAACCCAGGCATCGTAACCATTTTGTATTCAACTGTCAAGAATAATGAAAAAAATTACCATAATTATAATAACAGTAATAATAATAAGAATGAAAATAATAATAAAATATAATCCTTTATTCACCATAATCACAAAAAATTGTAACAAAAGTTAGGATAAAATGCTTGAAAATCGAAAAAATGTATTAAAATGTCTAATAAAAGTGTAAGAAAAACTAGGATACACACTATGATAACGATAATTCACTCTAAAATATTTACAAAAAAATAAAGATAAAATCCTTAAAAATCGAAAAATACATGAAAATTTCGACTAACTATAATAATAGTAATAATATAATAATAATCATTATTATCATTATTATTATTATTATTAAGATGGCACGCAGGTAAAGGCGAATAGGATCGACGCCACCATCGTGGACAAAGAGAACAAGAAAGTATCGATGATCGAGATGAGCTGCCCGTGGGTAGAAAACAGGAAGGAGGAAGCTGCCGAAAAAACAGCAAAGTATGGGCCACTGCGCTGGGAGCTTGAACAGAGATACCCTGATTATCGGGTGACACAATACAACATTATTGTGGATGTTCTCGGAGGTTATTTAAGAAATGTTAGAAAGGCACTTAAAGAACTAGTGGGATGGCAAGGTGCTTTAAGATTGAAATAAGGCCAGGGATATTAGACGTTTTCTTCCATTTAAGTGTTTCGATAGTGACGTATGGAACCTTTACTATTTTGACTGAGGTTTTTTTTACATAGCAATTAAGTTTAGGACTTTCATTACTACGGTTCCATAATTAGGAATTGCTATAGGAATTTTAATTCTAAGGACTTTGGTCGTTGCATTGATTGCTACCCAATCATTGTTTAGGATATCTGAGCATCCAGAAGTTTTTACTGTCATAATAATAATTTAGCCATTCCAGTGGGCGGCTTTTCTTGTCCACTGTTTCCAGATCGAACTGGAATTTGGAATGTTGGTTTTTCGCGAAGGCAGGAAAACCGGAGGACCTGGGGAAGAACCCTCGGAGCAAGGACGAGAACCAGCAACAACACTTTACCCACAGGTGACGCAAAGTCCGGGAATTCAACCCAGGCCATAGCGGTGGGAGGCGAGTGCTCTCACCACTGCGCCACCCCCCCTCCCCATCATGAAATTAAAGTCATGTTTTCATGCGACGCTATTACGCAGATGTGTCCAGAAATGGATCCGGCAACAAAAATGGCAGATGTGAGGGGATTTCGCCAAAATCGTCAAGTCTCGCGTAGACGAATTTGACTAAAAAATTCGTCAAAATCGTCAATTCCGCCGAGTTGGTTTCGTTTTGACGAATTTGACCAAATTCGCCAAAAATCGTCAACCATGAATATTTATGTGTTTGTGCACGATCCTCGCAGTAAAGAACAAATCAGACCTGAAAAAATTCAAGCCTGTACGGGATTCGAACCACTGACCTCTGCAATATTAGTGCAGCACTCTACCAATTGCGAGCAAGTCATCAAATTAGTCCGACACAAACCCGTAAGATGACAAATCAAACACAACAAATATATGAAATTCATATATCTGAACTGTGGTTATAGAAACGTATTTGTGCACGATCCTCGCAGTAAAGAGCACTATTTAAGCAATATTAAAAATCAGACCTGAAAAAATTTAGGCTTGTACGGGATTTGAGCTACTGACCTCTGCGATACTAGTGCAGCGCTCTACGACCAATTAAACTAACAAGTCAACTGGGAGCAAGTCATCAAATTAGTCCGACACAAACCCGTAAGATGATAAACCAAACACAACGAATATATGAAATTCATATATCTGAATTGTGGTTATAGAAACCTATTTGTGCACGATCCTCGCAGTAAAGAGCACTTTTTAAGCAATAGTAAAAATCAGACCTCACAAAATTCGGGTCTGTACGGGATTCGAGCCACTGACCTCTGCGATACTAGCGCAGCGCTCTACCAATTGAGCTAACAAGCCAACTGGGTTTGACTAAGTTGCCATTTTAGTTTCTGCGGTATTGACAAGGTTTGTTTTCTTGAGATATGTGTTTCCTTGTTTGCTTTCCAGCGCGTTACTCACTGTCAAGAGAATATGAATATCGTCTCGTCACTATCAAACAAATAAAATAATAAAGAAATCGAATAAAAATCTGTATCGCGCTGTATGCTGTGCACGATCCTATGCTATGTGCACGATCATATGCTGTGCACGATCCTATCCTATGTAATGGCCTATGAGCTCCCCCAAAAATATTCGGTTTCGTCTGGCCATGACATAACAGCCACGTCACGCAATCGCAAACCCACCGAAATACCCTTTGCTGACACGCTCACGCTCCTGTCCGAGAGGTGGAAGGGAGAGAGTGGCGCCTCACATGGGGTCTGTTAAAAACCGTAAAACCGCTGCAAAAAATTACCAATAACTGATGATGTATTTACAAAGAAACTGCGACGAGTTTTCATTGAAACCGCAATACCACTGACTAAAGCATCAAAACCGAAATTTCAGATTACCCTATCTCTATAAGATACATCTTCATCTGAAGTATAACCATGCTAAGTTCCCTAACCGCAGACCCTGAGCGCGTCTACGCAGTCGAGGCGCTGAACTACCGAACACAAATCAGAAACCACATCGGATACCAAATCCGAATATCGCTGAGGAATGAAAACCAAATGTTACGAAAGGGTATTTATAAAGGCATCAGAAATGGAAAACACAAGATTTTCTGGGCAAAAACTGAAAAAACCGATCCAAAATTAAAACGATGAAAACTGCAAACTTTGAAACCTACGTCTCACCATAGTCTGCCATATTAGCTGTAGACTTATAAACGCACTGCTAATCTTGTCTTTTCAAACAATCAATTTGCTTTAGAAAGAATTATCATAGTTGGTAAAGAGTCGACCTTACTCCTCGTAGGTACAACGCACGTTGCGGAAATCAGACGAGGGTAATACAGGGCGATGAGAGTTAGAACATTTGAGTGTACTCACTTGAATGAGGAATCAGCTGTTCTTTGTTTCTTTGCGATTAAAAAAAAGCGGACTGTAAACACACACTGTTATGAATAATTACGATCTCCCTTCATCTGTCGATTGGGATGTCGATTGATAACTTCCAAGCAAACAACGATTCCTTACAGTCTAGTCAGCGCAGCACCAGAATGTTTGTCATTGAGGCTAGAGACACTTTTGACAGTCAAATGGATTAAAAATTATCACTTACCAAGTAGCAGGGTCGTGGTTACTGTCTTCTTATGGTGACTTCAATCAGTTGTCGCTAACTCGAAAGTATCGAGGAAGTTTGAAAGGTAACACTTCGGGACTGTTTACATAGAAGTGACGGTTTCAATTTAAGGATGACATTGTTCACCTACAGATAATTGGTTGGAGTCAAAAAGCTTTCTGGTTTTTTTCTTTCTTTTCATTTAGAAGACCTTTCGGTTTCCAACCCTAACTATTCTTTTATAATATTTTATAGCTATGATCAGACTTTCTGAATCGGTTGAGATGGCCGTGGTCTCTGTTCTTATTGAGTTTTTCTGCTCTGCTTATGGGCTCCAGACTTCATGCTGTGGTGATCAAATTCCTTTCGAGTGGAAATCCTCAGACGTAGCATCTATTCACAAGATAGACTGAAATGAGCCTGCTAAAAACTTCCGACCCATATCGCTTCTCCCGATTGTTAACAAAGTCTTGGAACACTGCTGCATGTTTAATCGTTTGTATGACCACACTGATGACTTAATTACCCATTTACAACAAGGGTTCCTAAGAAATCGCTCATGTGTCTCTGAATTATTGTCTTCGGTTTCTGTCTCAGTTTATTAAGAAAAATTGACAAAATAGAAAATATCATGTACCACTGCTCGCAGTTTGCTACAGCCATTCGAGGCGAGTAGTGGCTTGACGCATTAAATTAAGTATTAACATACAAATTGTACTAAGTGGAATTACAATTACAATACTAAGTAGAATTGATTATTATCATACAATACACTATAATAGGCTTACAGAACTATATTATCAGACAAAACCTTGATAAAAACACGATGCAAAACGTGCACGATGCAAAACGTGCACGATGCAAAACGTGCACGATGCAAAACGTCGGCACGATGCAAAACGTGCACGATGCAAAACGTGCACGATGCAAAACGTGCACGATCCAAAACGTGCACGATGCAAAACGTACACAATGCAGAACGTGCACGATGCAAAACGTGTCCTTTTATTCACAACACTGATAAAATATTGGGACCCAAACGATCTATCAAGATCACCGATCACTTCACGTGCACCTCCCGCAATGTAATCTATTGCTTAACTTGCACTTATTGCAAAAAGATATACATCGGCGAAACAGGCCGAAGACTAGGTGACCGATTCTGAGAACACCTTCGCCACGTGGAAAAGAATGACAAGGACACATCGAAACCAGTCGCGAGACACTTCAATTTACCTAATCATTCTAAGCAGCATATGGCAAATATGGTAAATAGCGCTCTATAAGTGATAAATTGTTGTTGTTGTTGTTGGCAATCTGCGGTCTTTCCTTACACTTAGGTAGCACGGAAAGCCGTAAAACTCTTGAACAAAAGCTCATCTTTCAAACCGGCAGTCTGAATCCCACAGGGGTCAACGAACGCTTTTCATTCCATTAATTTATTCGTGTTTTTCTCGTTGCCATGTTCCCAAAAATAACGTAGCTCCATTTTCTGCCTTTAAAAGCACACACAACCCACAGTTCCTCTATTCGCTCCAACGAAGGGCTAACGCTCGAAACGTCAGCTTTTGTAATCGTTACGATGGCCAATTTACCATTTCAACTTTGTTGATATATCCAAATTATTACAAATTTGTAAATTGGCACTTTGGTTCTCCTAAAAAGCACTTTTGCAAAACGTGACAACATTCCCTACTATCAAAAGTTAAAGAAATTTCTCTTTTTTCGTAAATGCTTTTGTTCTTGGGTCATCATAATTTGATCAAAAATAAGACAAACTGTCAAAAGATACGAGTCGAAAAGCAAAACAAAAACCACGTGTGAGCCGTTATGTAATAATGTCATAGAGCATGCGTGTCACGCATGACGTCCCAACGTGACACAAAAAACAAAAAAAAACCTCACAACAAGACTGACTGAACACAGACGGGCGACGAGGAAAGGTGATGTCAGCAATCACATTGCTGAACACCATCGCCTTACCAACCACAACATTGCCTGGGACTCTGCGCAATGCCTAACCTACAGCACTGACTATTTTCAACGACTGACTCTGGAAAGCTGGTTTACTAACTTAGAACAGACTCCCCTAAACAGATGTCGACAACTACCCGCTCCATACAAACGACTCATTCACGACATAAACATCACAAACGACCGAAAAATAACAACCTAACTTTACCGACAGATCGAAACAGACCAATCACGACCGACTTACGTCACTTGAGTCTTACAGCCAATAACATCACGGCAAAACCAATCGATCATTTTACACGAACTGGAATAAGAACATTCTACTGACAACAATCATTCACTTGACTCTGATGATGACTTCCGCACAGGTTGTCGAAACGTCAGTCACTTCCACCGACAACAGTCCTTCTCAGGACTACACTCACCTGGACGATCAGACTACACCTTCACATGTTACCCCCGAGTTCAAGCCAGTTACTGCAAAGATATTGAACTTGCACATTTTGATTATGACTTGACGTTTCGTTTCGTATGTACTCCACATACATTTTCGAAAGTAACCGATGAAATTTAAGCAACAGCTTTTTACTTCCGACGTTCACGTTGAAAGCTGGCTCAAGTTCTTGAATAAGTAAGGACTCTTTGATTTTACAATAGTAGCCTGTTTTGCCTTTTGCCAAAATATCAAAATTATTCTACTTGATATTATGTCCAGTGGCATTCACGTGCTCGGCAATGGCTGAAGTATTGACATTTTTAGCGAGGGCCTTAAAATGTTCGGTTTTTCTATCGTGAAGCCGTCGTTTAGTTTTACCAATTGATTAATACGGTCCTTGTAAGGAAAGAAAGATTTTATGCATCGAGTGTTCTGAAAAACGATTTTCAGGTTAACAGAAGAATAGAATTTGTATACACATGATTTCAGGCGTTTTGCGACTTGGTTGAGTTAAACATAAAGGCAATGGAAACATAACCCGTTACAGCGTTTTATGGGAAACAATCCCTTTTTTATTTCATTTGTATCTAATGAGTTTTGGTACCAGTAAACCGAGTTTGTTTTAAATCAGATACAAATCATATAACACTGTCTCTTATGTAACCCAAGCTTTCCTTATATATTGATAATGTAACAATAAAAAATCTTAGTCTAAAAGTTCTGTTAGCAATTTTTTTCACATAGGTTTATCGTTGCGGAACGCTTTTGTAATCGATTCATGTTTAACCAATGTTGCCACTAAAATGTATCATTTGACATAAAGTCTAGCGTTGTAAAATCGGAAAATGAAACAGTTTTAAATAGATATTCGAGTATAACGACTATTCATTGACTGATTTCGCAATTTAAGGAAAAAGCGCGCTTTCAATTTACCTGTGGTCCGTACGAACAGGTGCCGTGATTGTTTTATCTTTCATCCTTCACGCACGCTCTGTATAAGCTGACCTTATTGTATGTTACCTAATTTTTAATATTTCAGAAGAATGTTACCATTTCTTATATATTTCTTAATGTTGTAAATGAATGCGTAATTCAACCTTTGGTTGCAATGCTTTTCAAATAAACTATCTATCTATCTATCCAATTTAAATGATTTAATTGCGAGACAGTTTATTTTCTCCACAGTGAGAAGAGTTAACAAGGACACCGAATTGTTATCCAAAAGCGAGCGGAGAATTCTATGGATAGTTATGGAAATGTTTGCTTACACGTAGAGCTATGAGCGCCTAGTAAATAAGCATCAAAATAAAATGAAAAACGTTCCAGCAGTTCTCATTTTATCCCTACTTAATTTAAAGTTTTGCTGCATCTTTAATACCCACCGGATCACTTACTTCTACCACTCTCCTACAAATAATTGTGGTAACTACTGCGTGTAAGACACGACTTACTACAGATACTTTGAACCACAAAACAAGCACTAACAGACAATTGCAACTTCTCCTGTCATCTGTTTTAATAGTCAAGGAGCAAGTACTGAAAAATGTGTTTCGTTCAGCCATCGCCACTGAAAAGGTCTGACACTTGATTGTAATAGAGAAAGACCTCCTGATCAACGTGGGGTAGTTCGTATAGTTGAATTGAGGCATGCGTTTCAAAATACAGGGTCTTTTATCACGAGCAATTTATTTCAACATGGAAACGAGGCTGAGATCTAAATTTACTTTCAGCTCTCGATGGATAGGCAAATGCGATTTTCTTCGTCTTCAAGCTCAACCCAGCCTATTCCATAAGATAGTACTTTTTACCGCAAAGTAAGTGTTACTACAAACATTGTATTCCAGTTTATATTTTTTTCTTTCTTTTTGGATGAAAGATTGGTATCGCCATTGTTAGGAGAAATTTCATTTTGTTCCCTCCTAAGAATTAATAGGGTTAAATGATGATATGAAACAAGCTAGATCGATCCCAACTCACTCTAGTATTTCTTCCAGAGGAATATCGCACTTTTGACCTTCAGCTTCTCGCCTCTCACGACTTTTCTCAGTCTTTTCTTTTCCTTGCTCTGTATCCACCGTTTTAACTTTACTGACAATCCAGGAAACGAAAGCAGTGATGACGTACACTAGAACTGTTTTCAGTAATTCATTTTCCGAGTCTCTGCCAGAGAAGACCTGACCTGATAAAATTACTACAACTACAAGCGACAGAACGGAAAACAAAGAAATAGCGCAGATGAACATAAATTTGACATTATCAGCCCTAGAACATGCCCTTGCCTGAAGAAAGTTATAAATTGCAAACACAATGGAAGAAAGAATGACAGAAATGACAAGTAGGACAGTGAAACCCCATACTGTGTCGATTATTCCAACAACCACCAAGCAAAACTGAAACGCATATTGATTTTTCAAGCAAGAATCAAACCTCTTTGCTGCTGTAAACGGCACTATCAAAGCTTCAAAAATTATCACCCCAAGGATAACAATAATATCCCACGGACCTTCTGATATTATCGAAAGCACAAGAACATAAATAAGAAGTCCAAACTATACAAACACTACAAAGAAGATTGTATACTTAACAGCATTTGTTAGGTTTCGTTTCTTCTCATTTTCTGGTGTTTTTACGTGGTTTTTGGCACAGTCACCAAATATTAGTGTAATAAGGGCCAAAAATGGCCCAAAGGAAAAGGAAAAACAGAATGAGCTCCACAGCATCATTCTGATGTAAAATTCACGTCCTGTTACAGAGGATATGTCTGTTCTGTGACCTTTTGAAACGCATTCGGCGGTGTTTAGAGTTAGATTTTGGATTTGTGGACTCACGGCTAATTCTTGAAGCTGTTGATAAACGATTAATATATTAAAGTATTGGTGGTCAAAAAATGTTGGCATAATGTTTCATACATCGTCCAGGGAATGTTAAGTTATGTTTTATGGGGGTCTGAATGGGGTGATGGCTTTTGAGATCTTTTAAGGCTAACACTTTGGCCATTTTACGGCTATCAGTAATTTGACATTTTAGAAAATGACACAAAGTACTAGAAAAAAATTTCTCAATTTTAACATGGAAGGGCAAAATTTTTTCCGTGTTACAGCTAACAGTTAGTCCATCTTATAATCATTTCTGACCATAACCCAAGAGAGCTGGTGTCGATTGATTGCCTCACACTGAGCAAATTTCTAGTTTGTCAGAGCCTCCCCTGTGGAAAATCCATTTGAATATTTATGGATCGCGAACTGCGCATTATACTCGGTTGTTGTGGTATTTTTGTTGTTGAAAGACTGGAAGAAAGAGAGCACTTTGCGGACTGACAGCGGTGAAAGGCGTAGGGACAAATGTAAGAGAGAATTTGAAAATAAAGCGATGGACCTGAGCAAAAATATATCGATTGCAAAGGCAGAGTTAGAGCGAATCAGGGAAAATAGAAAGATCACCAATAAAGGAAGAAGAAACCGGGCTATTTTGATGGAAGAATGCAAAAAGACCTCGTTATCTGACATGATCAATTATAAGGAAGAGAAAAAGTCACAATTACGCAAACTGAAAACTGGATGTGTCAGAGGAAAAAAGCTAGATGAAGCAAGATCTATTAACTGCCACTTTAATCAAGATACAAGGAAGGTTTCCGCATATTTTGGTGCTCTGTGCAGCAAAGAGGAGGATCGACCTAAGTACCAGAACATTTCTAAAAATGACTCTGGCTCTGGTAGTAGCGAAGACAGTTTTGAGAACATTGAGGACGCAAGCAATTTCTGGATACAGCTGTGGGCGACGAGAGGGACTACAAACAAGGAGGCAGAGTGGTTGAGCAAGATGAATGAAGCAATTTCTAGGAAAGTACCAATGCCGTCTGAGGGGGCCTGGAACCTACAGTGCTCTGAAGCTGTCAGGTGTCTACTCAAGAAAAGAGACTGGAGTGCGCCAGTCCCAGACCGTCTTGTCAACTATTGGTGGAAGCGTGTGCATGTGCTGCATGAGGGTGTCACTAAAGTTTCTATGGCTATCTCGGAAAGCACTGAGGAATACCCCATTTGGTTTTCAGAGGGAAAAACGCGACTCACTGCTAAACCAGGTGAATTCAGTAGCGAGAATCAGCGGCCAATAACTTCCTTAAATAACATCTACAAGTGGTTTACATCATGCCTTCAGACACCAATAGATAACCACCTGAATGAATTCAATCTGATGGAGAATGGACAAGGGGGAGCCAAATCGGGCTGCAGTGGGACATCTGATGATCTGATAATTGATAGAATGGTGACTTTAGATTGTCACAGAGGAAAACGAAACCTAAGCATGGCTTGGATTGATGTAAAAAAGGCGTACGACTCGGTGGATCACAGTTGGTTGCTTGAGATCATGGAAGTTCACCGCTTTCTTACTTGGCTGTGTAGAGTCATGAGGACGAGGTGCTTGGTTGCAAGTTGAAATATGAGAATTGTCACTACTACCAAACGTGGGCCCGAAACCTCTCGCTGCATCCGATTCAACAGGCGATTGCCGTAGGGAGATTCGCTCTGCCCGCGCCTCTTTACGCTATGTTTGAATGCAGTTGCTTGGTCACTAGAAGCTACAGAGGGATATAGGCTGTCGAAGCCTATCAGTGCCAGTGTTTCCTACCTATTGTACATCGACGATTTTAAAGTTTTTGCTTCGTCAGAGGCTAAGCTTCACAGAGTTTTGAAATCTACCAGTGCTTCCTTGGAGGACATTAAAGTTACATGGAATTCCAAGAAGTGAAATGTCATTCATGTGAGAAGAGGAGTGCACGCGAAAGATGCGGCGGGTGTGAGGAAGGGTCAAGAGGGATTCGTGGAAAATCTGAGAGAGGGCTCAAGTTATAAGTTTTGGGGGGTGAAAGAGACGCATGTTTTAGCTGGGTGTTCTGCTTTAGCACAGTCCAAATACTTGAACCGACACAACGCTGTGCTAAAGGTGCTTTTCTTTGAAGTGTGTAAAGACCTGAAGCTAGTGGACTCAGTACCACCATGGTACTCGTTAGTAGCACCCAAACCAGTGTACGAATCTTCGGATGCTCAAGCGTACTAGGATGTACCAGTGTGTGTCGACCATAGTCACGTCAAGGCCAACAGAGGGGATGCCAGGTTCGTGGATCACAACAGGAAGCAAGTTTGGCGGTGGAAATGAGTTGTCCCTATTCTGATAACCGCGGAAAAAGGAGAAGGAAAAGACGGGAAAATATGCCCCACTGCGATGGGAGCTTAAAAAGCAATATGTTGGATATTGCGTGGAGCAGTTCAACATAGTTATCGATGTGCTAGAGGGGTGGTCAAAGCAGCTCGAGAAAACAATGAAGAAGCTTGTGGGCGATAGGAGAAAGGAAATCCTGCGAAAAATGCAGAAAGCGACGCTCTTAAGCTCGCTTAACATAGCGCGCACCATCAAGGCCACCGTCAAGTAATAGTGCAAACTTTAATGTTTTAGAGACTTTTAGGGAATATTCTAGAGACCTCTAGGGAATATTTCGTTTTAGTTTTAGACATAAATATAGTTATCTGTATAGACGTACGTTTCTTAAGAAGACATAGGCTACGCCTTGCGCCTTATGTTCTTTTATTTATTATAGCATCTATACGTGTACACTGCATAACTCACCCATTCCACTAGGTGGCTCTTCTCGTCCACTGTTTCCAGATCGAATCGGAATTTGTAATGCGAAGGGAGGAAAACTGGATGACCCGGCGAAGAACCCACGGAAAAAGGACGAGAACCAACAACAACACTCAACCCACATGTCATGCCAAGTCCGGGAACCGAGCCCAGGCCACAGCGGTGGGAGGCGAGTGCTCTCACCACTGCGCCATTCCCGCTCCTCATCTTCAAATTAAAGTCATGTTTTCATGCCACGCTATTGCACAGACGTGTCCAGAAATGCATGCGTCAACGAAAATGGCAGATATGACGGGATTTCGTCAAAATTTTCAAGTTTCGTGCAGACGAATTTGAGTAAACAATTGGTCAAAATCGTCAATTCCGTCGAGTTGATTTCGTTTTTACAAATTTGACCAAAAATCGTCACCCATGAATATTCACTCGGTTTGACTAAGTTTCATGAAATATGCCATTTTCGTTTCTGCGCTATTTGACAAGCTATGTTTTCTTTAGATATGTTTCCTTGTTTGCTTTCCAGCGCATTACTCACTGTCAAAAGAATATGAATATCCTCTCGTCACTAACAAACAAATAAAGCGATAAATAAATAGAACAAAAATCTGTATTGCGCTATGTGCCTTTGAGCTCCCCCAAAAATGTTCGGTTTCGTCTGGCCATGACATAACAGCCACGTCACGCAATCGCGAACCCACCGAAATACTTTTTGCTGAGACGCTCACACCCCTGTCCGAGAGGTGGAGGGGAGAGAGTGCACCTCACATGGGGTCTGTTAGAAACCATAAAATCGCCTCAAAAAATTACTAATAACCGATGATGCATTTACAAAGAAACCGCGACGAGTTTTCATTGAAACCGCAATACCACTGACTAAAGCATCAAAACCGAAATTTCAGATTACCCTATTTTTATAAGATACATCTTCATCTGAAATATAACCATGCTAAGTTCCCTAACCGCGGACCCTGAGCGCGTCTACGCAGTCGAGGCGCTGAACTACCGAATAGAAATCAGAAACCACATCGGATACCAAATCCGAAAAAACCACCCGAGTTTTTCGCCGAGGAATGAAAACCAAATGTTACGAATGGATATTTATAAAGGCGTCAGAAGTGGAAAACACAAGATTTTTGATACAAAAACTGAAATAAACGATCCAGAAACAACCACAGTTGCAAACTTTAAGACCAAAGTTCCACCATATTAGCTGTAGACTTAAGAACGCACTGCTAATCTTGTCTTTTCAAACAATCATTTTGCTCTGGTAAGAATTATTATAGTCGCAATAATGGTAAGTATGATAGATATTGTAAGAAATATACAGCTTTTTCGAAAGACATGTTTCCGCATACACATGCCATCTTCATTCAATGAGTAACTGAGTGTGAACAATTATATAGCATACAAGTAGATAAATAAATTATTTACAATATGATGTAATACAAAAGCGGGTACTAATTACAACGTGACACCAAAACATCAAAGGTGTAAACTAGAACGCTAGAAACGTGTTATAATGCTGTAATTGTTTGTAAAGTTCAGGTTTGATTACAATTAGATAGATAGATAGATAGATAGATAGTTAGATAGATAGTTTATTAATAACCGATTTGCAACCAAAAGTTGAATTAGATACAATGAATATATGAAGTTCATATTTTCGCTATTGCATAAATAGCGCTATCTACTGCGAAGGATCGTTCATCATACGCAAAAGATGAATTATATGATTATTTACAAATTTTAAATATTGATAATTACGTCAATTAGATTAAATGTATTAAAATAGCAATAAGGACACTAAATATATGTTCTGAAAAGACAGTTATTTAAAACCGTGCAAGCCTTAAGGGCATTGACGGTAATAAAACTATTACGAAACCTGTTCGTTTTAAAAACTGGCTTGAGCTTTCGCATATTTCTTAGGTTAAAGGTACATGTGTACATTATAACACTTATAAGGTATATCATATAAGGTACATTATAACACTTTTCTAGCGTTCTAGTTTGCACCTTAGATGTTTTAGTGTCACGTTGTAATTAGTACCCACTTTTGTATTACATCATATTGTAAATAATTTATTCGTTTACTTCTATGCTATATAATTGATCGCACTCAGTTACCCATTGACTGAAGATGGCATATGCATGCCAAAACATGTCTTTCAAAAAAGTTGTATATTTCTTACAATTATTATAGTACAATACAATACGTTTATTAATAATTCCCAAAAGGGATTTTCAATACTAATTTACACTGACATATGAATATCATTAAACGGGCCCACAGTTCCTTTCGGGCTGAGCGTTTGAAGCTGGTTATGTTCGTACAATGTTTAGTGTCATCACTTAAGTTGTTCCAAGAAGATATAGCATGGTCAAAAAAGGGCATCTGAGATGTTGATGTTCTTTTGGGTGTAATGTTTATGTTGTTCTTTTGCCTGGTATTATAGCAACGGATGGTGGAACGCTTGACCAACTTGATTTCGAGGCAATTTGGAGCAAGGCCGTGTAGACATTTATATACCATGGTGACGTCTCTGAACTGTAACTTTTCATTTATGGGTAGCCATCTTAGTTCCTTAAGGAATGGTGAGATGTAGTCGTATTTCTTTTTACTGGTCAATATTCTAGCAGCAAAGTTCTGTAATAGCTAAAACAAAAAAAAGTTGGTAGTTGGTAAAGAGCCGACTTTGCTCCTTCTAAGTTCAACGCACGCGGTGGAAATCAGACGAGGGTAATACAGGACGCTGAGAGTTAAAACATTTGAGTGTACTCACTTGAATGAGAAATCAGCTCCTCTTTATTTCTTTGCGATTAAAAAAACAAACAAACAAACAAACTGTAAACACACTGTGATGAATAATTACGACTTCCCTTCATCTGTCGATTGGGATGTCGATTGATAACTTCCAAGAAAACAACGATTCGCTACAGTCGAGTCAGCGCAGCACCAGAATGTTTGTCATTGAGGCTAGAGACACTTTTGACAGTCAAATGGATTAAAATTATCACTTACCAAGTACCAGGGTCGTGGTTACTATCTGCTTCTTATGGTGACTTCAATCAGTTGTAACAAGCTGGAAAGTATCATTATCGAGGAAGTTTGAAAGGTAACACTTCGTGACTGTTTACGTAGAGGTGATGGTATTTTATTAGAGATGATATCATTTACCTACAGATGATTGGTTGGGGTCAAAAAGCTTCCGTGGTTGTCTTTTTTTCTTTTTTTTTTGGCTCGTAAGAAGACCACTAAGTATCCAATCCTACATATTCTTTTCTTAAAATGTTATAGCTACAATGGGACTTTCTGAATAGGTTGAGATGGCCGCCAAACGTGGTCTTTGTTCTCTTTGAGTTTTTCTGCTACGTTAAGCATCTTACGCGCATGCGCCTCAGAGTTCCACAGATAATGATGATGATGATGATCGTTTAATTTCATACTCTCGCAGCTAAGGCTGAATTACAGTATGGGTCAGTATTACATAGGTACAACATTAAATATACATCTTATTGATATCGAACAATAACAAAATTACTAAGTCTGTCTATAGCCCCTCTAAACCGATCTACTCGAACACTGCCGGCTCGCAAAGAATAACCATGATGCACCTCTGTGGTGCGAGGAAGGATGTAACTTATAGGTTCAGTCCTCCTCACCCCAGCCATGAACCTGGAACACAGTTCAGCTCTGGGAACCACGAGGGGTTACAGCCGAGCCTCACTAAGGCCAGATCCATAGTCAAGACGGGGGAAGATTATCCTAAGTGCTTTCCATTGTACGGATTTGACGAGCTCATTAAGGAACTCAAGAAGAAATGTCCAGACAGGGGCCGCATAATGATCCCCATGAATTTGGTCCCCATAATGCTATGGGGATCAAATCCCTTCCAAGTGGAAATCCGCAGACATAGCATCTATTCGCAAGAAAGACTCAAAAGGGCCTGTTAAAAACTACCGACCCATATCGCTTCTCCCGATTGTTAGCAAAGTCCTAGAACAATGCGTCATTTTAATCGTTTGTATGACCACATTAATGACTTAATTACCCTTTTGCAACAAGGATTCCTAAGAAATCGCTCACGTGTCACTGAATTATTATCTATATTTTATACTATGGGACAAAACTTTGAAAAAAAAAACATCCAGATGGACGTGATTTATTAGGATTTTGCCAAGGCATTTGACATCGTCGACTACCGCGTTCTCCTTTACCAGTTAAAGGCATATATGGTGCCAAGACAGCTGCTACTTAACTGAGCAAGTCCAACGAGTTTTTATTAATAGCCCAACCTCGCAAAGAGCCCCTAACACCTCTGGAGTCCCTCAAGGCAGCCATTTGGGGCCACTGCTATCCACAGTATTTAGCAACGACCACTCAGATTTTGATATGGGTCGATGTTTTGACTTTCCTATGTGTTGACGACACTAAACTACACTTATTGCAACATCAAAACCCCTGTAGACTGCTTGTCTTTGGAGAATACCCTTACCAACATGGATGAGTGGACTCGGTATAACAACATCTGCTTCAATGCCTCCAAATGCAAAGTGCTAACCATTACCAGCAAAAAGAGCACCAACCTCGAACAAAAGCTGTTGACATTACAAAAATACCTATTTTTTGCACTCACCCTGACAAAAATGCTTACCGTCGCAAATTCAAAGATTGTTTCCCCCCTTCCCTATTGCAATGTTGTTTGCGGTAACACAAAAAATGCATGCTTGAGCTGTTAAGCCCCAACAACATTGTACCAGGGGTGGGGAGGGGGGCAAGTTTGTTCCTTTTGGAAACGTTTGTTGTATGGCGGGAAATTAAAAATTACAGTCTCAACAGTTTTGTCCGGGGTTGACGCTGATCTTCAATTGTGAGCTTCACAATATAATCAAGACGTTAGGGTTTATGTCAGCAGCTCCCTCACCTGGGCCATACATATTCATTAGTTAGGTTGGTAGGAGGTAGGTTTTTCAATAACCACTTGGTATACCAAACTGTCAAGCAACTTAGAATGACTTTGAAATTTCCATGGCTCCTAAACAAGCATAAAGCTTCAACTAAACAACACATTCTTCTCTGATTGTCATGAAGTATAATTGCGCAGTCTTATATTAGACTGGTTGTTCGAAAAACGTGAAACTTTAATGGTCCAAGATGAAAATTTCAATAATTTTTTCATTTCTTTTTAAGTAAATGAACATAAGGTTTGACCTTTTTGTGTGGGTTTCCTATGAGGCAAAACTGAAAGAAATTTAAAAATGTACAGTGAAACTACGTATGATGCACGATCCTTCGCAGTAGATAGCGCTATTTATGCAATAGCGAAAATCAGACCTGAAAAAAGTCAGGCCTGTACGGGATTCGAACCACTGACCTCTGCGATACTAGTGCAGCGCTCTTCCAATTGAGCTAACAAGCCAACTGGGAGCAGGCCGTTAAGTTGATTCATAATAAACCCGTGATGATAAATCAGATACAATGGATATATGAAGTTCATGTATTTTGAACTGCGGTATTAAATACGTTTGATACACGATCCTTCGCATTATATAGCGCTATTTATGCAATAGCTAAAATCAGACCTGAAAAAAATCAGGCCTGTACGGGATTCGAGACCTTTTTTTCAGGTCTGATTTTCGCTATTGCATAAATAGCGCTATCTACTGCGAAGGATCGTTCATCATTCGTAATTAATAC
>NC_142522.1:43128451-43138451 GCF_964205215.1 Stylophora pistillata
TGGATGATCTTTTCTTCCAGATCTTGTGGGAGTCGCTGGGCCAGGGTTGTCCTAGTGCGAAGGCCGATGGAATGGCGCTTTTTCCATCTCTGGTAGCAACCCAGTGAGGCTCTGAAGTCTGGATCACTGCTCAACTCCTTCGCTTTTAGCCGTAGAATTAATCCGCTTTCAGCAATTCCTGTGAAAGATAACAGAGATCAATTGTTTGACTTGTTTTGACGACATGAAAAACTGGCCAATCAGAAGCGGTCATTCCCACGGTTTGTGTAAACATTGCAACACGATCTGACAAATATCAGTTGATTGAAGCTTTTCATTGTTTTAAAGAAGCGAAAGACCTACCTTGACTCCCCTGCCCTGAAAACCAGTCCAGTAGTGTCTCATCCAATTCAGGATACTTTGGCGAAAAGCAGCCCATCGTCTTTCGCTTTGCTGACATTTTAAGCTCACCATAAAACAGGTTCGCTTGATCTTTTCGCCAGCGACGCACCATCGATTCACTGATTCCGTAATCTCTAGCGATGTCGGAGTTGTTCTCGACGGCCTCTGCTTCAGCAACGACTTTTAGTTTGAACGCTAAGTTGTATGAAGAACGACGAACTTTCGGCATGATGATCGATTACGATAACTTTGAAAGAGAGCGATTGTTTGAGACAGGATTCTGAACTCAGGTGAATGTTTTGTTATTTCACGCATGGTTCTATTCATGTTCACATTAAATTCAACTTATCTGTGATTTGTTGTTACTTTCAATTAAACGACCAATAACAACTGAGTAAATAACCTACTTTTTGGTTACATGTTTCCCGAGAGGGAAGCTCCTTTTGTTTTGGGTTTATGTTAATTCATCTCAGTTAACGACACGCGTGGAGTACTTTGCAATTATTAGGTCTCGGCTTATAGCCGAATGTTTTGTGTTTATTTTTTATTTCAATGCAACAGCTGCTGACATGAAGAAGTTTAGGGTCTCGGCTTATAGCCGAGATCGGCTTATAGGCGAATAAATACGGTATGGATAGTACCCTTTTCGTGTAAAAATATGAAATAGGGGACCATCCCCTCAGCTTACACATGTCGTCCATATTGATGTCCCTAGGCAGATTATGGATTAACCTTGTAGCTCGCAGGTAGACACGCTCCATTTTTTCCATCAAGACCAGTGAGCATGAGCCCCATACAGCAATCCCATACAAGACAGATGGAATAATAGTCTTGAAATAAATAGACTCTAGAATAGACTTAGGTAGGAATTTTATACGTTTTAATGTAGCGAGTTTCTTGTTAAACGTTTTACAGACAGCCATGATATGTTCTTTCCACGATAAATCTTGATCGATGGTAAGACCGAGACATTGAGATGATGACTTAAACTTGATGACACTCTGGCCATATTTTAATAGTGGCAAGGGACCAATAAAATCATGTTTCGACAGCACTAAAGCCTCAGATTTTGTCTCGTGAGCAGTCAACCTGTTTGAGTTGCACCAGGAAAGGACTTGATCCAGAATCGACTGTAAAACCACTATAATACTGTCTATATCCTTACCAATAGTGAAGATGGTGGTATCGTCGGAACACATAAATAGGTCCCCATCAGTAACAGCCTCCGGAAAGTCGTTTACATAAATTGAAAATAGTCTTGGACCCAGTATAGATCCTTGTGGAATACCATATTTTATCAATCTGGGTCCAGACTTTATACCAGATAACTGGACAAATTGGCGACGCTCACATAAGTAGCTGGTAAAGCAAGACAGAAAGTCTCCTGAGACACCCATTGCTCGTCGGGAAGCTTAACAGACGAACATCACGGACGGAACGGCAAACGACAAACGGCTAGCCAACGTTCAGCGTTCGCCGCTTTCGCGGTGCTTAATCTAACTAATATGAAATGACGTCAACTGCCGCAATGAAATGAAATGAAAATCAATAAAAAAAAAATAAATAGAATAAAGTTGAAATTTATAAAATAAAGAAGAAATGTATGAAATCAAATCAAGTGTTAGAGCACTTGTATTCAGCACCAAGAGTTAAGTTTTTACCGAACAGGAGCTAAATAAGACTCATTCATACGGTCATTGCGAACAAAATACGGCCATGTTTAGTCTTCCATACATCCGCTAACCAAACATCAGTTTAAGTCATCGAAATTCGTTTCATCTAACCAATTAGCTGTGATTTACTTGGAGTCGCCTCATAAAAGATCAAATCTGACGTATATTTATAGCACACTTTACGGTAGTTAATTTCATGGGCATGAATAAATCATGAATGATGATGAATAAGTTTAGGAGCATGAAATGATGACTAAAGTTTCCGGGAGAAGGAGTTATTCAATATCTCCGGGGTTTTAAATGAATTAATTTTCTCTCATACACTATAGGTAACCAGCTTTTGCAGCTCGCACTCGGCCCACCATGGCTACATTTTTATTAAAAGATACTAAGATATTGTGCAATAGGACCAACAAATGTCTTCACTAGACTTAAATAATCAATTCATGGATTCTGTACAAGCAAAACAGAAGTGCGGCTGCCTGTCACGCGAAATGTAATGCAAGCTACAAATACTTTCTCTGTTTCTCACGAACTCCACTCTTTAGTCTCACTGACGAGATTTTTAATTAAACCACACCAGACCACTACACAACGAGTCTCAATCATCCTTAAGACATCGGATGAGGTGATGAATAAAGGGGGTACGTTTGTAAAGAAACTGGTGCTGCGTCGGTGGAGAGCATAACAAGGTGATTTTGGTTTTATCAACTGAGTTTATAATGTAAATTGGCCACCGTAAAGAGTTTTGAAGCTGAGGTTTCGAGCGTAACCCTTCGTCAGAGCGAACTGGGATGTTTAGGAAAGAAAACAATCCATGATATCATTGTTTCCGAGGCGATAGCTTCAAACCTTTAAGACTAGGTTTACACTAGAGGAGAGTTTTCCTGATTCGTGAATGTTTCCAGATTCATCAATTTTGGAGTATTCGGATTCGTAGGCGTTTACACTGAAAGGATATTCGGATTCCTTACCGTTTACACACAACGACAACTCCAGAAACATTCGAAATGGAATGGTTACCAAGCCCAGTGTTGTTTCGTCGTTCGATCGACAAGGTGAAAATGCCTCCCCCAAAAAAGGCTAGAATAGATCCAGATGCCACGGAGGCAAATTTGAGTTGGACAGATGCCAAGCAGTCTACGTCGTCGGCGATTAAGTGTGGCTGACGTTAAACTTCCTTGCAATAATAATTTGCGTTTCTTCAGAAATACTGCGGTACACATGATAAAATTTATCGCCTGAACCTGCAACAAGATTAGGCAACCGGAGACCGCCAGCAATGTTAGCACCAGATCCATTTTGGTTTCACCGCAAACTCAAAAGATTGCAGGTGGAAATAATATCCGGATTCGAGAAAAAAAGCGGTTACACGACAAAACTTTCCGGATTCAAAGTTCCCACTTTAAATTCCGGATTCAAAATCTCCGGAGACACGACCAAACCGGGAAGTTTTTATTTCAGATTTGTCCACTTTCGTGTAAACGGCAGAATGAATCCGGTACTAAAACGTTTCGGATTCATCATGAATCCGGAACAATTTCCTCTAGTGTAAACCTTGTCTAAGTCTGACAGTTATTTTCTTGTACAGTGTGTTTAAGAGGAACAAAAAAAGCAGATCTTTTTAATAAATTCATCGTCACCAATTTCAGAACCGATGAGATTTTCAATACCACATATTCTACTTCTTGTGACAACGGATTCCCAATTAGTTCGATATTGTTTATGAGGATTCTTTGAATTCTCTCTTGCAACGTAGTCGGCCAAATATGATAATTGAAGCAGTTCAGTTTATGGAATTGTCCTTTCTATCGCTTCTCCCGGCACTCGGTCGAGTTCAAATACATACCAGATAACACAGACTTACCAAGCAGTTTGTTTTCTGTTTGCTACTGGCAGGTAATTCGGCGAACGGTTTCAAAATACGACCGTTCAATAACATAAGGTGTGTCCTGAGAGGGGTCACCATCTCCAAGTCACACAAACAGGTTACGTGACGTTAGAAGGCGGCTGTTATATATCGTAACTCATAGTAGTAATATCTCATCGCTCAAATCAAGTATGGGGAAACTCACGGGAAAAGAGGAAAATTTATTTTTCAATTCATTCGCCAGAATCCTCCTTTGTAGCTTAATTTATAGAGCCTTCTTCCCTTCAAACCAAACGCAACTCATTAAAATCTGTTACTTCGGACATTAGTATAGGACTGGGTCTTCCTGTCCCCCTCCCCGTCGCGTTTCATTGGTTCGGAGTGCGCGATCATGGTGGGGTTCAAGGCTAACAATCGGTGACCGGTGCACCCGGGGACAGTTAAACCGGAAGTTCGCCTTTCTCCAGCCAAATAAGGAAACGAGATTGGTCTGTGTCTCGTTATAGATTATTACTCTCAATCAGTGGATCGCGAGATCGTAGTCGTTTGTGGATGAAACTAAAGAAGAATAAGGTGAGTGATCATCGAGTAACCTTTGAGTAGACGGGAATTAAAGGTCAGATGACACGAAACGGTGTTCTTGAAGTAGAAAGATCTTTTGATCAGTTACATCCAAGCTGTTTAATTTACTAAATTGTTCATCTCGTACTCTTTTGGAAATATTTCTTTCTTTTTAGGTTAAAATCACTTAAACACAACACTTTCCGTGGGAGTCATTCGCTGGAATGTTCTTAAGAGGTTACTTACCAAGGCTGGCCTAAGGTAACTTAAATTCTGTGAATGTCTTTCCCCGCATCTATCATATATTCATAGCATATATATATAAAGGATAGAGAGTTTATGTTCTCGAGTTCATTTGTTTTCGATAGTGAGCTGAAGCTTGAAAGGAAAATCTTCTAAGCTTTTTAGTGAATGCACCGTCCCTGAGTTACAGCTCTTTCCAAATTCTATATAAATATGAATGTCTGCTGTTTCTAAATGATCCTGAGTGCGTCGAACCGGAACTACACGGGCTGACTCTGTTTAGTACCGAATTCTCTCATTTTGCGAGGCCCTACAAGGAAAAAAAGTAAGCCACTTCTGGCAATAGTGCAGTAATCCAAATTTTATAAGCTCCAAACTTGTATTGTGTTCCTCATGTCATTGCTTAACTCTTGTTTTTAATTTGTTGACAATTAAATTTTTAAATTCATGTAATAGTGCAGTTCTTTTGTAATTAATGATTGATAATTTGTAAATTTCTCACTTGTAATTTTTTGTGGCATATAAATAGTAAATAGGAATAAATAAATAACTAGATTGAATAATTTTAGAGATGTTTCTTAATCACTTAAACAGTTTATGCAAGTGATTTACAAGCCCTTTAAGTGTTCTCAACATTCCAAATGGGTTTATGTTTCCTCCACATTTTAACAGTGGAATTGTCAGAAAAATCTTCTTTCCTTTGCATGCATGATACCAGTAGTGAATAAATATAAATTTATATTTCAATTGCTGTTGTCATCTTTGTAGGAGTTCATAGCCTGATAAGACACAGGCCTAGAGAGGAATGAGCCAAAGAGATGCTCTGTACTATGTACAGTTAGGTAAGTTTTGAATTCAAATAGATTTGTATTTTGAGTTAAATTGTAACCTTTTTTCCCCAAAGTCAACACCAACTGGTCCCCCTCTACATTTCTTTCATCAGCAAATTGAAGAAAATTGTTAAAAGTCGTGATAATTTTTTACTAGGGATTACAATTAGGATAGTTCCATTTCATAACTTACTGAATTCAACATTCTAAAGATTTATCATAACTATGTCTTGTTACTATTACAGTGTTACTATGGGTTACCTGTGGCTTATGAGCCTTTGTGAGGTGAGCGGTCTGACACTCAGCATGGCAGCCATCTTGTTTTTGTGCATTTGAGGCTAGAGATTTACGTTAAGTAGAAACCTAACTTTCAGGTTGATCTACTTGTTTACTTTTATTATCATTGTAGTTATGGTTTTACTCATAATGTGTCAACATTGTGAGGTGAAATTTGATGCTGGTCAGTGTAGCCTCTTACAGGATTGCAAAATAGCAAGAGCAGCAGAATCAGTGAAAACTTAATGTATAGCAAAATTCTCAGCACCCTATTTACCTCAAGTACCATATGGCCATGATTGCCTGGACATGACTGCTGTTAGCTAATATTCTAATGGCCCCAAGGAGTGAACTTGTAACCCATAATAACAGTCCAACTAATGAAAAAATTGAACTACTGATATCTCCCTTTTATGTAAACTTACCCGGCATTTTTAGGATGGTAGGATTAAAATATGGATTTTATTCTGCAAAATACCCATTTGTCACTTACAAATGTTATAAGTGCAATGATTGACACTACTGGATTTATATTAAATCTGTATCTTACATTCAAAAGTACCATACAAATGCATTCTTTACAAAATTATTTTGAATATAAGCATCAACATCAAACTTATAAAGTTACAATAAAGGGAGATATCAAGTTTGAAACTTCATCGCTCACTTCAGTATTTTTAATCCCATGGATGGACCTCATGCAGTCCCAAACATCAATTTATAGTTTTTCCAGAGGTTGAGTTTTTTTTTTCTTTTTCAGCTCAATCAGTGTAGATTGTCATCATATTCTGTGTTCAGCATTAATCCAAGAGTTTATCATAGCCTGCAGAGCAAGCTTAATTTAGGCAAGTGAGTGTTCTGTATTTTTAGCAAAAAATGGCCACTGTCTCAGTACCTTGGGTATCCCTGTATTTTGGGTTTCTCCGCATCCAAAACACCAGTGTTTTCAGTATACATTCTGGGGACACCCAGAACCCTAAAGGTGAATTAAACAAAAGACTGGGGCAAGTAACATGGCATTCTCTTTTATTTGTTGTGGAAAAAAGATAATTGCTTGTGGATGTCAGAAAGTTGTCATCCAGAGTTAATTCTTGCACTTGAGATTGTGGTTGGTAAAGAAAAGTGTTCATTTGTTGTGAAGTATAATATATTCATGGAATGAGCAATCAGTCACCAGCCTTGCATGTAAACAGCTGATTGATTTGAGATACACTCGGAAGGAGGATTTCTTGACTTGATGGGATTATACATTTAAGAAAATGACGGGCAACCTTGTACTTTTCAATTCGCTCTGAGTCATGATAACCGTTGGACTTGTCTACTGTGTGTGTGTGAAATTTTCCTTTTGCTTCAGTGACCCTAGTAATGTTAACAGAAATTTACTTTGAGTTAGGGCAAGTGTTCTAGCAGCAGTGAATCTCTGGTATATGAAAAAATATGAATGAGTAAATAACCAACTTAATTTTGTAACTTTGTTCATTAAAAATATCACGATTTCTTATTTTCAATTGGCAAATGTGTTGCCTGCAACACCAAACTAATTTGAATGCATATATTGTAAAGAGTTAAAGAAAGAACTACCAGTTCAGATATTCTTCCCATTCACCGAATCGAAATAATTTTTTTTATTGTGTCCAATTTGAATTACCATTGTTCTGGACTTACTAGCCTCGTCTTCACGTGGAAACACAAAAGGATTATCTCATTGTGAGAGGGTACGTAATAAGTCCAGAACAATGGCAATTTAAATTGGACGCCATATTTCAATTCGGTGTATGGAGTTAATTGAAATAAGTCAGCAGCCTCTGGTCCTTGAGGGACTGTTTGGCATAGATAGCATTAAATTACATTCAAGACAGGAAGCACTTATCATTTGTAATGTAACATATTAAGACATGTGGCATGTCAAAGAGTCATTGTTACAGTTTAACACGAATCAAGCTTATAGCCAATCAGTGTCCGGTGATAAGGGCGTAGTAGCTGTTACACTAATGATCTTGTCTTAAAATATTGCCACGTATGCTTGGTAGGTCTTACTTCTCAGGAAGGACCTAGGGACAAGTCCATTTTCCAGTATTCTTGATCCTTTTAAAAAAACATCAAAACTTTGTTTCACATATTCTGCTGTTTCTCTAAAGGATTAAGTGCCCTGTCCCTGATAAGTGCCCTGTTTCGAGTAAGCACCCTCTCATGAGGTACCAAAAGTGAATAATTGATAACCAGTACTTAACCAGTATTTATATAGCGCACATATCAAAAAACTCTCATCGCGAGTTAATTTGATTAATTAAGTGGCCCAGGTGCTAAATCGAAAGATTATAGTATATTTTTTTCTTCAATTTTTCAAAGGTTAGTGTGGCTTTTTGTGACAGTACTTCAAACAGTGCAGCAGTCATGGGGGACAGGGACATTAAAATGAACAGATATACAACCCCACTGTTACAGCCAACTGATACAAGAAAGAGGCAGAAAGCCTTTTGCATAATCAAATGAAAGGATGGCCATTTTGGCGTGCATGGGACCATTATTTTCTGACTATATTTAGAATTAAATTTCATCATATGATTTCATATATGGGAATTATAACCTCACAGATTTAATTCAAACAAATCACTATTTGAGTTCAAGCAAGAGTTAATTGTATATTTTATTTCAATTTTCCAAAGGTTAGTTTGGCTTTGTATGAAATCATGACGGACAGCCCCCCGAACCAGTTTAGGTCCCTGATGTTTCAGCCAACTGAAAGAAGAAAGAAGCCTAAAGCTCTTTGCAAAATAAAACGGAAGGGTGTGCATGTTGGGTGGGGCTGTTTGGTTGATGATGCTCCTGGTGAAACCTCTAACTTGACCAAGTACTTTATCATCACAAGCAGCAAGGCTATTCCAATAGAAAACTTTGATGCCAAAGAATATGAAGTGGAGTTTAAGAAACGAATGGTAAAGTGCTGTCGTCTAACAGATATCGCAAAGACAATTCATCATGTTCTCTCTGGGTTAGTTCTGATTGCTATTTATCCACAGTCTTATGAATTCAACCATGCCAGTTGCAGACGGTACAAATGCTGCAGTGTTTTGAAAAAAAGTCCCAAGGTACATGTAGCCATCAGTGAAAGTCCATCCCAGTTCTTTTTTATCGGAAGCAAACGCTATGATTTGCACTCAAAGGGCAATACGGATTTGAAAGATGTCTACAACGGTGGTTGCTCTGTTTTATTTGAATTGAACAATGATTTAAAAGTACAAGTAGTTGGAATAGTGAATTTGGAGGATAATGGTCAGAGGTCAACCATCTTGCTACCAAAATCCAGTTTAAACACAATTTTGGGTGAGTATGTTTTTTTGTGTTAGTTATACTTATAGTAATTCACATCCATGAAGAATGTGGTAAAATTTGGCCCACATGCAGGATTTCTGGCTATTGTCATTCCATTGAATGGTATAAAGAATTCAGTTTTTATTAAAAGTGATTAAAGGAATGTATAAAAGCTACCAGAAAGTAAGGCACTAAGTAGATGACTACTTCGTCATTCATTACAAGACAATTAACTTCATACCAAAAGTGTCACAATCCTGGCTCTTTTAAGGTTTCATGCAATTTGTTAAATGAACAAAAAGACAATGCATGATGATCTAATTGTTGGTGTTGTCAGCTGGGGATGAAAAAGGTACTTAGGTCAATTTGGATAAAGAGACAGATGATGATAAAAATGAGGGAAATAATGTGAGATTTATAATTGGTAATGATAATTTACTGGGTTATTAATTCAATTAACACGAGAAATTTACCATCTTTCTTATTCTGATAACAACACTGTTCCAAAGCACAGCCATCATTTCTATTAAATCTAAACGAAAATTTTAGTGATTTTGAGTACCATAAACGACAAAGAAATATTTAGTTTGGTGCTGTTTGATGTATAGCATCGGTATGTTTTTATTGTTGTTATGATAATGTTTATCTACTGTGTACATTGATGTACACATATATTTCATTTATTTATTACTGAAAAGGAGCATGGTAGTCTATTTTAGTAAAGTTTTGTTCTACCTTGTTGTGATTGACAGTTTTTGGAGGCTTTCTCACGCTTCACACTGTACATGGAAAATCCTGTCATCCCTTTAAAAGTCCATCTTTAATGTAAAGTAAATGCACAACTCAAAGAAGGT
>NC_142522.1:43143451-43168451 GCF_964205215.1 Stylophora pistillata
GCACCTCTTGTCGGACAAAACTTCGCATATTTACAAGCACCTGCAATCATCAAGGGCTTGTCTTGACTCTTGTGATACTGAATGTTTCACGATCTTTGATTCTGCCGCTTCAAAATACCAAATTAAGATCAAAGAGGCATTGCATATTAAGTGGGAAAAACCTATCCTTAATCAGCAATTGAAACATCTAGAATTGTCTCTTTCCTTTTAATTATGTTGTTCCTTGGTCTTTTAATTTATTTTTATTATTTATTTATTTATTTAAATATTTTTAGATCTAGTCAAGCGCGCGCTATTTACATTTTTCGCGTTTTTAACATTCAAATGTAACGTAAGCCCTGACACGTAGTTTGTAACGTACCTTAATATAAATTCAAATGTACAACAGTTAAATGCTCATTTGCAACTGAAGATGACATGAGAATGTCGAAACATGTCTTGTAAATTTAAACTCAAAGTTGTTGTTTCTTTTTTGAGAGACACAACTTTATAATTATGTTTAAAAGAATGCGTATACTCAAGTGTACACTCAAGTACACGGGAGGTGCACAGATAGTTTGAGAGCATTATTGTACTGGGTTGTAATTGTGGCTGTTGTTTGCATTTAGAGGATGAAAACCAAAGAAGGGAGGAAGAGCAATGGAGACGAGAGGAAGACAAAAGAAAGTTGAAGGAGGAAGTAGAGAAAAGAAGGAAGGAGGAGGAAGAAATGAAGATGAAGCAGGAGGAAGAAAGGAAGATGAAGGGGGAAGAAGAGAAAAAGAGGAGAGAAGAAGAAAGTAAGAAGAAAGAGGATGAAGTGAGAAAAAGGAAAGAGAGAGAACAAATGAAGAGGAAGGAGGAGGAAGAGAGAAAGAAGAAGGAGGAAGAAGAAAAGAGGAGGATAGAAAAGGAAGAGAGAAAGAAGAAGGAGGAAGAAGAAAAGAGGAGGATGGAAAAGGAAGAGAGGAAGAAGAAGGAGGAAGAAGAAAAGAAGAGGAAGGAAGAGGAAGAGAGGAAAAGGAAGGAAGAAGAAGAGAGAAACAGTGGACAAGGGACAGGTTAGAAAAAGTAAAGTCAAACTTGCAGATGGCCAGGTGACATTCGTTTTTCATTTAACAGGATACATTTCTTACAATGCATACACTCTCTTACAACACACTACTTACAGTACACCACCTGACGATACAACATTTGCAATGATCAGCTTACACTGAATTTGCTATGGTAACCTGGATCGAATACTACATGTTTGCATTTCTAACATCAGGTTCATTTTTGAAACTTTGTTTAAAAGAGCTACACACCATACTTTCAAAATGCAATCGAAAAGGTTATTGCTTAGCATACGCTACAAAATGTGAACAAATTTTTAATCGAATACTTATGTTATTCCCTTTTTCGTAGAAGATATTTAATTTACCCCTTTTATTGCCTATGTGAAATTCTAGGGATTCTAGGTGTTAGAGAAAACTACTGGTTCTTTCCGTAGACTCCTCATACTTTCATAGATAGGTGGTATCAATATCATGGTCATTAAAATTTCATATACACCCTTCGAAAGCCCGAAAGCTGAAATTCCAAACGAAATACTTTTATTGCTAAAACTGTCTGGTCAAGCACTCATGTATAGCTCCAATTTTGAATTTGACTCCAGAATTTGGATACGAAGAGGTAATGTACAACCAACTAGCTATTATTAAGCTACTATTAAGCTACTATTATTGATTGAACTGAAAAGTTGCCCCTATGAAATGTAACTTAATTGGTAAAAAACTCATACTCTTTCAACTAGGACAATCTTCCTGCCTTTTGGAACAATATGAGCCGATGGAGACTGACAATGAAAGTAAAGCACCATCCTTTTAAGAGTTATAAGAGAACACTAAGCCACAAAACCTATCTTTACTGAACAGATGCAGTTGTGCCTCTTACGACCTATGCAACTTAGGCGTAACATGGTATATAGACTATATACCATGTGCTTTAGGTTGTAATAGGCGCTTCGTTTTTGTCACGTTTCTATTTAGTCTATAAATATTTCAAACCAGATCATACGAATCAGATAATAAAGATTATACTCATTAAACAGAGTATACAGATCTAGTCGAAAATTTTAAAACTACAGTTTGATTCAAAACCTGTTTTTTTTTTTTTTTTTTTTTTTTTTTTTTTTTTTTTTTTTTCACTCAAAATGACACCGTGCGTGACCTACAAAGTACTCTGGCGTGACCTTTGTCACATGACCCGGGATAACTAATAGTCATCCCAACTCACGAATAAAATCCGCACTAGTCCAGCCTGGATTAATACAATCCTCAGTTAGTTTAAACTATCGTGTGATGTGATCAAAATGTTTAGGTACTGTTATTATTGTTAAAGAACTTGTTACAAAAGTCAAAGTCATTCCGCAACGTCTGATGATCGTAACAGAGTAAAACCTACATGAGGCTGACTCTATGTTAAACGGGAACCTACTAATAGGCCGACAGCAATTAGAGTCCTAATTTTGAGAGGGAATGCACCACTGCCGAGTGGTAAGGACGGTGGAATTGAAAACTAGTGTCCTGCTTTCAAGTTCATCATCTTACCACTCACCTGATTTGTTGGCTGCCCTCATTTCGTAGCTGCACTTGTTGATCTGCCTCCTGCCAGTTGGGAGTTTTAACATATTTATATATTGTGAACACTTTTTTAATTTGTTTGTTTTCGGCTAGTGTGGATGGTTTGTCACGACTTGAAAAAGTTTTGTCGGAACGGACCAATCTTTAAACACACGGTTAACAAAATTTGTCCCAAGTAAAAACTGGATAAAGTCGATCATTTGTCGTAAAACGGCTACCATCAACTTTAAAGTGAACTCAGTTCAGTTTAGTAGGAAGGCAATGATTATCTCTTTTTCTCTTATTTGGCCTCTGTATTAACCTTGGGGAATAAAAAGTGAATAAAGGTACTTCAGTCATGAAGTGCAGTGCAGCAGAATCTTGCATGAACCAATTTTCAATTTACAAGGTCTAGTTGAAGAGATCACTATACGTTCAAATAATAAGACCTTTTATCTTCTTCGAAGTTACTGTATAGTAAATACTGATGAACAATTAATTTCATCGTTATTTCTTCACAGGAAAAGATAGGAAAAGGGAGGGGCACGGAGAGGAGAGTGAACAAGTGAATGACCCTGAGGTTGATTTGGTAGATGCAGGAAGAAGCCGGCTTTTATTGAGTGTAAAAGATATACCTTTACCTGTATATTCACAAGTCTGTTTGTCACTGAATGTTCGGAGACATGTGCGATCTGACGACTTCAGAATGCTGGGTGACATGGTTGGGCTGTCCAGAGTTGAGATTGAATTTGTAGGACAGCGGGAAAACCCTGCTGATGAAATTCTTAAAACGTGGTCATCAAGGTCTGAGGCAACAGTGGCAAAATTAATTGAACTTTTGAAACACAAGGATTTTGGAAGAATAGATGTGGCACAGATAGTTGAGGACTGGGTATATTCAAAAAAGAGATGAAAAGCAAGAACAAATTTAATAGTTAGCAATTTTGGAAATTCATGTACAATACAATTCTTCATACATTGCAACAATAGCAGCTGTTATCAATTGGCAAATTTTGAAGTGGTGTAGTGACTTCAAATATCAAGTATACCCATACATTAAGTAAAGCAAAGCACCTTTACCCAGAGAAACGATCATAGGACTTCATAGTATTTCATCTAGAATTTAAGACTCTTTAACCCTTTCACTTCCAAGATCTCATTTCCAATTCTCCTTACTGTTTGCCACACATTTGTTAAGATGTTAGTTTGGCGAATTTAATGTTTGATCAAGTGATAATCCACTAATGAATCTTTTTCTGTATTCTCATCACTCGTCTACTTGATATTGTATTGATATTGTAAGGAGAAATTCTGTCTTGGTCACCAATGGGAGTTAGAAGGTTTAACAGTTCATGGGGATATACAGTTTTTAAAATGAGATTTTTTTTAATTTTCCTGTAATCTTTTATTCGCGTGCTTTTAAAACAGTGTGGCTATAAATTTGTACATTAACAATTTGGTTCTCAAGAAGACTGTTAGCCAGCTTTTTTTGCAAAACGAGTGAAATGACAACATTCCCTACTGTCAAAAATTCAAAGAATTAGTCTTTTTTCGTTAGTTTAAAGGATCTCTGACAGAAAGCCCTATCCTTTTTACAATATACAACAATGTCAATCGATCACACAAGGAACTTTCCATGTATCAAACATACAGGCAAAAGAAACATAACCCGTCACGGCGCTTTGTAAGAAACAATTGGTTTTTTTTATTTCATTTGTAACTAATGAGTTTTGGTACCAATAAACCGACCTCGTTTTAAATGAGATACAAATCATATAACGCTCTCTCTTATGCAACCCTAGCTTTCCTTATATATTGATACTGTAACAATAAAAAATCTTAGTCTAAAAGTTCTTTTTTACATATGACTATCGATGAAGAACGCTTTTGTATGATTAAATTCTTTAATTGCGAGACCGTTAATTTTTGAGAGGAGTTGACAGCGACACCGAATTGTTATCCAAAAGCAAGTGGGTATTTTTGTGGATAGTTATGGAAATGTTTGCGCACACATGTAGAGCTGTGAGCGACTAGTAAATGAGCATCAAAATAAAATGAAAAACGTTTCAGCAGTTCTCATGTTTATCCCTATTTAATATCTAGTTTTGCTGCATCTTTAATACACACCTAATCGCTTATTTCTACCATCTACAAATAATGATGGTAACTACTGCGTGTAAGACACGACTTGCTACGTATACTTTGAAGTGCAAAGCAAGCACTTTCAAACTAAATGTCTCCTGTAAACTGCTTTAATAGTCAAGGAGCAAGTACCAAAAAAATGTGTTTCGTTCAACCATCGGCACAGAAATGGTCTGACACTTGATTGTAATAGAGAAAGACCTGAGAAGCGTGAGGTAGTTCGAGCAGTTGAATTGTGGCATTCGTTTCAAAATACAGGGCTCTTTTAACATGAGCTATTTATTTCATCGTGGAAACGAGGCTGGAATCTAAATTTACTTTTAGTTCTCGATGGATAAGCGAATGCGGTTTTCTTCGCCTTCAAGATCGACCCATAGACAATTCCATAAGATAGTACTTTTTACCGCAAAGTAAGTGTTTCTACAAACACTGTATTCCAGTTTATATATTATTTCTTTCTTTTTTGATGAAAGACTGGTATCGCCATTGTCAGGAGAAATTTCTTTTTGTTCCCTCCTAAGAATTAATAGGGTTGACTGATGATATCAAACAAGCCAGATCGATTCCAACTCACAATATTGTTTCTTCCTGAAAAATATTGAACTTTTAACCTTTAGCTTTTCGCCTCTTACAACTTTTCTCAGTCTTTTCTTTTCCTTACTCTATATCCACCTTTTTAACTTTACTGACAATCAAGGAAACGAAAGCAGTGATGACGTACACTAGAGCAGTTTTCAGTAATTCATTTGCCGAGTCTCTGCCAGAAAAGAGCTACCCTGATAAAATTACTACAACTACAAGCGACAGAACGGAATATAAAGAAATAGCGCAGATGAACTTGAATTTGACATTATCAGCCCCAGAACATGCCCTTGCCTGAAGAAACTTATAAATTGCAAACACAATGGAAGAAAGAATGATAGAAATGACAAGCAGGACAGTGAAACCCCATACTGTGTTGATCATTATTCCAACAACCACCCAGCAACATTGAAACGCTGAAAGATTTCCCCATATAAATATAAAAGATTTTTCGCATATTTATTTTTCAAGCAAGAAATCAAACCTCCTTGCTGCTGTAAACAGTACTATCAAAGCTTCGAAAATTATCACCCCAAGGATAAAACTAATATCCCATGGAGATTCTGATATTATCGAAAGCAAAAGGACATATTTAAGAATTCCAAACTGTACAAACACTAAAAAGAAGATTGTATACTTAACAGCATTTGTTAGGTTTCGTTTGTTCTCATTTTCTGCTGTTTTTACGTCGTTTTTGGCAGAGTCACCACATATTAGTGTAACAAGGGCAACAATGGCCCAAAGAAAAAAGCCGAATGAGCTCCACAGCATCATTCTGATGTAAAATTCACATCCTGTTAAAGAGGATATGTCCGTTGTGGGACCTTTTGAAACGCATTCAGCGGTTTTAGAGTTGGATCTTGGATTTTTGGACTCACGGCTAAGTCTTGAAGCTGTTAATAAACGATTGATATATTAAAATATTGATGGTGAAGAAATGTTGACATAATGTTTTTCGTATCGTCCAGGGAATGTTAGGTTATGTTTTATGAGGGTGTGAATGGAGAGACGGCTTTTGAGATCTTTTAACGCTAAACGTTGGCCATTTTACGGCTATCGGTAATTTGACACTTAAGAAAATGACACAGTATTAAGAAACATTTTTCTACGGTTGACTTCTCTTTCGACTAACAATTAACATTTCTTAATTTTAAGATCTAACGGCAAAATTCTTTTTCCGTTTTACGGCTAATGGTTAGTCCATCTTGTATTCATATCTGACCAAAATCCAAGAGTGCTGGTGTCAGGTGATTACCTCACACTGAGCAAATTTCTAATCTGTCAGAGAGTAGTGAGAGTAAAACCCATGGAATTCTACTCAATGACCAACCATGGGAAGTACCACGTGATTGTTGTAGACCCGATTAACACATAGCGGTGGAAAGTGAAACTAATACAATTGTCAGTATGAATAAATGGGGAGAGAAGTCATTTCCACACTGCTTTCCCTGACAACTGCCAACGGTCGCTCCATCCCCTGTGCTATCTTGCTCATCTCCTCTGAGCGAGAGCCTGGAACCATAAACAACGAACCTGGACCAATAAGCTGACGAGGTACCTCTCTTCATACAGTCCACGAAAGGATGTGAGTACCACCCCTTTAGCCACTAACCTAAACCCAGGGAAAGATTTTCCGACATGTTCTCACTTACCTCAGACAAGACTCTCTCGATGATCACAATTCGCTCCTCCTCCGACAAATTACAACAGAACGGTGGAATTGTGATGTCCAGGTCCCGTGTACGCGGTGTGATAAGAATAGCTTCAAGGGATAGGAATTCAAGAACCCTCGTAGGGATGGCAGCGTACAGAAATGACATACACCCTGTGTACTGTTCGGGTGAAGCTCCTTCGGTATGATAGTCAGACTGGTTCGTTGAGCACAAGTTGACTTGGACAAGAACAGATGAGGGATATCTCGAAGGATACAATGTAGGTGCAATATTATAGTAATTTTGCGGTGATGCTAAAGAAGTGTAGGCATCGTCATAGGTTTTACAACAGTCCGCATGATCTTTGCATCTACTGAACACGTTTGCTTGGGTTTGGTAAGTGATGATTGTGACTTGGATCAGGGAAAGAAGAACAAACCAGAACCTCGGCATCGTAACCATTTTGTATTCAACTGTCGAGAATGATGAAAAAAAGTTACCATAATGATGATGATGATGATGATGATGATGATAATAATGATAATTTAGTAAAGGACGTTCCACTGGGTGACTCTTGTTGTCCACTATTTCTAGATCGAATTGGAATTTGGAATGTTGGTTTTTGCAGAGGGAGGAAAACCGGAGGACCCGGAGAAAAACCCGCGGATTAAGGACGAGAACTAACATGAAAACTCAACCCACATGTGACGCCAAGTCAGAGAATCGGACCCAGGCCATAGCGGTGGGAGGCGAGTGTTCTCACCATTGCGCCATCCTCGCTCCCCATCATGAAATTAAAGTCAAGTTTTCATGCGACGCTATTGCACAGATGTGTCCAGAAATACGTGCGTCAACGAAAATGGCTGATATGACGGAATTTCGTCAAGATCGTCAAGTTTCGCGTAGACGAATTTGACTAAAGAAATTCGTCAAAATCGTCAATTCCGCCGAATTGTTTTCGTTTTGAAGAATTTGACCAAAATTCGCCAAAAAAATCGTCAACCATGAATATTCAATGTGTCTGACGAAGTCTCATCAAATCTTCTATTTTCGTTTCTGCGCTGTCGGCAAGGTATATTTTCTTCATCTATATGTTCTCTTGTTTACTAACTGTCAAGAGAATATGAATATCCTTTCGTGACTATCAAACAATAAAGAAATCAAATAAACATCTGTATCGCGCTATATGCCATTAGTAATGGCCTAGGAGCTCCCCCCAAAATATTCGGTTTCGTCTGGCTGTGACATAATGGCTAAGTCACACAATCGCGAACCCACTAAAATACCTTTTGCTGACACGCTTACGCACCAGTCTGGGAGGGAGGAGGGGAGATAGCCCCCCCTGACCTGGGGTTTGTTAAAACCGCAAAACTGCCTAAAAAAATTACCTATTACTGATGATTCATTCCCAAAAAAAACCGCAATGAGTTTACATTGAAACCGCAATACCACCGACTAAAACATCAATACCGAAAATTCAGACAATCTTTTTTTTTCTACAAGATACATCTTCATATGAAATATAACCATGCTCAGTTCGCTCGTCACAGACTCTGAGGAAGCTTGCACAGTTGAGGCGCTGATCACGAACTGTTGAACGGAAATCAGAAACCATATCGGATACCAAATCCGAAAAAAACCGCACCTATTTTTTTTTTGCCGAGGACTGAAAACCAAGCGTTACGAAAGGGTAATTAATTATACAGGCATCAGAACCGAGAAACACAAGATTTTAGCAGTGCAAAAACTGAAAAAACCGATCCAAAAACGACAAAAATTGCAAACTTTAAGACCTACGTCCCACCATGGTCTGCCATATTAGCTGTGTTATGAACGCACTACTAATCTTGTACATGTCTTTTCAAACAATCATTTTGCTTTAGAAAGAATTATCACAGTTGGTAAAAAGTTGACTTTACTCCTCGCAGGTACAACGCACGTTGCGAAAATCAGACGAGGGTAATACAGGGCGATGAGAGTTAAAATATTTGAGTGTACTCACTTGAATGAGAAATCCATTCAGCTGTTCTTTGTTTCTTCGCGATTAAAAAAAAAGCGGACTGTAAACACACACTGTGATGAATAATTACGATCTCCCTTCATCTGTCCATTGGGATGTCGATTGATACCTTACAAGCAAACAACGATTCGTTACAGTCTAGTCAGCGCAGCACCAGAATGTTTGTCATTGAGGCTAGAGACACTTTTGACAGTCAAATGGATTAAAAATTATCACTTACCAAGTAGCAGGGTCTTGGTTACTGTCTTCTTATGGTGACTTCAATCAGTTGTCGCTAACTCGAAAGTATTGAGGAAGTTTGAAAGGTAACACTTCGTGACTGTTTGCATAGAAGCGACGGCTTTTTTTTCAAAGGATAATATCATGTACCTACAGATAATTGGTTGGAGTCAAAAAGCTTCCCTGGTTTTTTTTTTTTTTTTTTTTTTTTTTAGCTTAAAAGGAGACTTTTCGGTTTCCAATCCTAAATATTATTTTCATAATATTTTACTGAGCTATAATGGGACTTTCTGAATTGGTTGAGATGGCCGTAGTCCCTGTTCTTATTGAGTTTTTCTGCTATGCTGGGCATCTTATGCGCCCCAGAGTTCCACAGATCATGCTGTGGTGATCAAATTCCTTTGGAGTGGAAATCCACAGACGTAGCATCTATTCACAAGATAGACTGAGAAGAGCCTGCTAAAAACTTCCGACCCATATCGCTTCTCCCGATTGCTAACAAAGTCTTGGAACACTGCTGCATGTTTAATCGTTTGTATGACCACATTAATGACTTAATTACCCATTTACAACAAGGGTTCCTAAGAAATCGCTCATGTGTCTCTGAATTATTGTCTATACTATATTATCGGACAAAACTTTGATAAAAACATCCAGATGGACGTGATTTATAAGGATTTTGCCAAGGCATTTGACAACGTCGACTACCGCGTTCTCCTTTAATTGAGGCATATATGGTGCCAAGACAGCTGCTACTTAATTGGGTTAGTCCAACGAGTTGTTATTAATAGCCCAACTCCACAAAGAGCCCATGACACCTCTGAGGTTCCTCAAGGCAGCCATTTGGGGCCACTGCCATCCACAGTACTTATCAACGACCTCTCAGATGTTGCTATAGGTCGATGTTTTGACTTTCCTATGTGCTGACGACGCTAAACTGCATCGCAACATCTATGTAGACTGCTCGTCTTTGCAGAACACCCTAACCAACATGGATGAGTGGACTCGGTATAACAACATCTGCTTCAATGCCTCCAAATACAAAATGCTAAGCTTTACCCGCGAAAAGAGCCCGCTGGTTAACGTTCAGCTCCCTCACCTGGGTCATACATATTCATTAGTAAGGTTGGTAAGAGGTAGATTTTTCAATAACCACTTGGTATACAAAACTCTCAAGCAACTTAAAATTACTTTGAAATTTTCCATTGCTCCTAAACAAGTATAAAAGCTTCAACTAAACAACGAATTCTTCCCTGTTTGTCATGAAGTATAACTGTACAGTTGTATATTAGACTGGTTGCTCGAAGAACGTGAAACTAATGGTCCAAGATGAAAATTTCAGTTTATTTTTCGTTTCTTTTTAAGCAAGCGAAGGTAAGGCTGACATTTTTAAAGGCTTTTCCTTTATTAATATGAAGCAAAACTGAAAGAAACTACAGTTGGACTCTGATAATTCGAAGTCTCAAGGGAAAAGCAAAATAGTTCGAATTATCGGGGGTTCGAATTATAGGGGTCAAAAATAAATACGCAATTTTTACCCCTGCATAACTTTATTTACCCTATTTTCGTGATATTAGTGAACAGCCGAAACTGAGTTCGATTTTCTAGAGCCGTTTGATCACCGCACAAGCTCCAGTACAGAAGTACATGCCAATTAGCACCTCGGAAAAAAGCCTAAATTGAAAAACGATACCGACAAAGTGATCCACTTCCGCTAAATTAAAAGTGTGATTTAGCGTGTATTGTTTACTCATATCGCGTCCTTGTCATTAGACGCATGCACTCAACTGCTAGATACCGGCTTTGATTTTACTAAATCAAGCTCTGCTTAAATAATGGTCTGCCCAAGGAATGTTGCTTCGCTTCAGATTAACTCCTACATAAAGGGATATCACGACTACCAGGAAATCTGGAAAGCAACAGTGAATGAACTGAAACTTTCAACCAGAAGAGAGCCCGATAACCCAGTGGACAAATATGCCGTATGTGTGATGCAAGATCAAGAAGCCATTGTTGGACATCTGAAGAAGGGAAAGAGTGGACGATTCGCTAAGACAATCTTTTATTTTCTGAGAGTGGATAATAGAAATTCATGCATTGTTATTGTGACAGGCATGCCTGTTAATCTTAGCGACGGTGAAGGGATGCAAGTGCCATGCAAACTTTTGTTTGAAGGAGAGAAGAAATACGTCAGTATTCTTGAAAGAGAGTTGACAAAGCTGAAAGACTAAAATTGGATTTTTCGTCAACTCTTTAGGCACATGGATTTTCATCACATCGACATGTTAATAACTTTTATAAAGCACCGCACATACAGTAAAGGGATTAATGCACAGAGAACTGTTTTGCACAATTATAAAGGGATTCACGAGCTGTGAAATGTTCGAAACTGTTATTACATAAATATATATTTTAATTTCCGACAGCGTCTGTTTTTTTTTTCATTCAGCTGGTAACTTAACTTCGAATTATCGAGGTAAAATCCGACCTAAAGGAACAGAAATTACTTCGAATTAGCGGGGACTTCGAATTATCCGAGTTCGAATTATCCGAGGTAAAATGACTGAGAAAAGTGGGGCAAAACCAAGGGAAATGAATTTTACTTCGAATTAGCGGGGACTTCGAATTATCCGAGTTCGAATTATCGGGGTCCAACTGTAAACATGTACAATAAAACTGTTAGCAAAGCTACACAATTGAATAAAAAGTGATTCATTTTAACAGCGCTTAGATTTTTCAGTTGATCTCAGTTAGCTCATTTGTGTTTGGCTCAACCAGGTCCTGCCGTTCATCATTCTTTTCAGCGCCTCCTGCCCCACTTTTCTTAGTCTTGTCTCCTTCTTCTTTAACCTTACGAGCAATCCAGGAAATAAATGCAGTGGTAACGTACAGCAGAGCTGTTTTCATTAACTCATTTGCAGACTCTCTGCCAAAAAACGCCTGCCCTGATAAAATTACGACAACTACAAGCGACATGACGGAAAGTAAAGAACTGAAACAGATGAACCCGAACCTTAACTTATCCGCCCCGGCAGCTTTCCTGGCAGCTTTCCTGGCAGTTTTCCTGCCAGCTTTCCTGCCAGCTATCCTGGCAGTTTGCTCACAAGCTGCCTTGGTGGAACATAGAAAGATATAAATTGCAAACACAAAGGCAGAAATAACTACGGAAATAACAAGCAGGACAGTAAAACCCCATAATGTGTTAATCATTATTCCAACAACCAGCCAGCTAAAATGAAACGCAGTGAGGTTTCCCCACATAAAGACAACCACTTTTTCACATTTCTTATTTTCAGGTAAGACTTTAAACCACCTTTTTTTCGCTACCATAGGCATTATTATCAAAGCTTCAACGAAAATCACCCCAAGGATAATATATATCTCACAAGGTGCCGCTGAATCTATGGCAAATCCCACGACAGTTAAAATAAGTCCAAACTCCACGAATGCTAGTAAAAAGATTGTACATCTAACGGCTTGTGCTAGCTCTAGTCTATTTCCCTTTGCCTGAGTGTCATCGTTTTCGTCCATGAAACGAAATATGAAACTACCGAGAGCTAATAATGGCCCAAAGAAAAAAGCAAAACTCAATGAGCTCCACAGCATCGCTCTGATGTACGTTTTACGTTTTGCCGTGACGCTAGCTATATCCGGAGTATGACCTTCTGTAACACACTCAACCGTGTTAAGTGTTGGATTTTCGATTTTTGGACTGTCAGCCAGGTCTTGAAGCTGTTAAAAGAAGATTTTAGCAGTAAAAATATTGACCAATTTTTCCAACAAGTGCTATTTCCATGTGTTGTTAAACTCAAGTGTACCAGCGTCTGTTGCCTGCACTCCGTGCATTTCGACTGAATGTCACAAAACCAAAACCAACGATATCACATCGGTCGATAAGAAAACATTTCAGGTGTAGTCAAAGCCGTATATTCACACTCTAATTTTTTGTTTGTACCGGCAAAAATAAACTCAAGAGAAAAATTAAAAGTGTTCCTATCGCTATTCCACTGCCTCGAACCGCTAGTTCTACGATTTCTTATATTAAATATCTTTTGGACTAAAAAAGAACCAATGCTTCTCACATGGTCCTGAATGAAAATAGGCACCTCTCCGTCCCACCAACTAGGTATGATATAAATTGACATTTTTCTGTAACTTACCTCAGACAAAACTCTGTCGATGGTCACAATTCTCTTATCCTTCGACACATTACAACAGAACGGTGCAATTGTGATGTCCAGGTCCTTTGTACGCGATGAGATAAGAATGGCACCAAGGGATAGGAGTTCAAGAACATTAGCAGGGATGGCAGCGTACAGACATGACATACACCATGTATACTGCACGGGTGAATCTCTTCCCGTGTGGGGGTCAGACTGATTCGTTGAGTACAGGTTGATACGGACAACAACAGATGAAGGTTCTCTTGAAGGGTAAAGGGCAAGCGCGATATTATAGTAATTTTCCTCTGATCTTAAGGAGTTGTAAACATCGCTGTAGTTTTTAATACAGTTGTTTTCATTTCTGCATTCAGTGATAACGTTGGCCTGGATAACTCAAAGGAAGTCCATGATCACTTGGAGTTTCAGAAACAGAGAGAATAACATCTTCGCCGTAACAAACATTATCCTGGCGTTTGGGCGTAAAATATGAAATAATGAGGGAAAAAAATCAAATAGCACTGAATTAAAGTTCGATGCTTACTAAACTTCCAATTGATACAAACTCCTTTATCAGCTACGGGAACGATAAATAGTAACGATAAATAGTAACGATAAATTCTAGTTTCTTGGAAAACCCGGATATCATAACATGAAATGTCGTCAACTGCCGCAATGAAATGAAATTAAATGAAAATCATTCGAATACAATAAAGTTGAAACTCATAGAATAAAGCAAAAATGAATGAAATCAAAGAAAGTGTTTCGGACTAAGAGTCAAGTTCGTACTGAACAGGCGCTAAATAAGATTCACACATACGGTCAATGCGAACGAAATGCGGCCGTGTTTAATCTTCCATCAGCTAACAAAACATGTCAGTTTAAGCCTTCGAATTTCGTTTGATCTAACTGAATGATACTTAATTAAATCAGTCAGTTTAGCTGTGATTTACTTGAAGTCGCCTCATTAACGATCAAATCTGGCGTATATGATCTATCGCACACTTCACGGTTTTAAGTTAAGTTCATGGGCATGAATAAATCATGAATAATGAGGTGATGAATAATGTTTCCGAGAAAATGAGTCATTCAATAACCCCGGGTTTTAAATAAATCAATTCTCTCTCCTACGCGATAGGTAACCAGCTAAACGAGCTCGAAGCCGGCCCATCATGGCTTCATTTTGATTAGAAGAGACTCGGATATTGTGCAAAAGGACCAACATAATGTTTTCAGGAGACTGAAATAATCAATTCACGAATTCTGTACATGCAAAACTGATGTACGGCTCTCCGTCACGCGAAATGTAAGCTAAAAATACTTCCTTTGTTGCTCATAAACTCCTTTATTTTAGTCACAGACGAGATTTTTGAACTAAACCACACTAGGCCACCACACAACGAGTCACGATAATCCTTAAAAATAAACCACACTAGGCCACCACACAACGAGTCACGATAATCCTTAAAAATAAAGGGGGTAAGTTTCCAAAATAAACGAGGATGCTGCGTCGGTCTATAACAAGGTAGTTTTGGTTTTATCAACTGAGTTGATAAATATAAATTATCCACCGTAAAAAGTTTCAAAGTTTCGAGCGTTAGTCCTCCATCAGAGCGAATGGTGATGTATGGGATAACGTTGTTTGCGAAGCGACAGCTTCAAACCTTCACGTCTGACTATAACTTTTCTTGTACAGTGTGAGTGAGAGAGAAAAAAGAGCAGATTTAATTTATAAAAACTAATTCATCGTCACGAATTTCAGAACCACTGGGATTTCCAATATCATATATTCTTCTCCTTGTGACGATGAACTCCCAGTTTGTTCAAGATTGTTTAAGTGGATTATTTGAATTCTCTCTGGTCGAAATTCGATAATTGAAACAATTCAGTTTATCGAGTTTCCGTTTCTTTCGCTTTTCTCGGCACCCAATCGACTTCAAAGACTCACCTGACCAGAAAATACTAACTTACCACAAGCAGTTTGATTTCCGTTTGCTACTGGCGAGTTATCCGGCGAAAGGTTTCAAAATACAACCGTTCAATAACACAAAGAATAATTAATTAATTCTATGTCCTGAGAGGGGTCACCATCTCCAAGTCACGCAAACAGGCTTCGTGACGTTTACACATCCCAGACTTAAACAAAAACATCGTGCACGTAAATAATAGCACTATCCCATCGCTTAAATTACGGCAGCGATCTTCAATTTTGCCGAAGTAGCATGTAAGGGAAACTCACGGAAAAAGTGGACATTTATTTTTCATTTTCTTCTGTAGCTGAACCTGGGCGAACGCGACTCATACGGTATTTTAAATTGATCACTTCGGACATAATGTTTAATCAAGAAAGAAGGACATCCTCTGTTGATTGAATTTACAAGGTACAGCTCTCAGCAGAATAAGATGAAGCTGGGTCTTCCTGTTCCTACTGATGATACACCAACCTACACCCAACCCTCCTCCCCAACCCGTTGCGTTTTACTGGCCCCTCAAACGAAAGCGGTGTGCGCACTCCGATTGCATTGCATTGTGGTAGCGTTATTTTCAATATGACGGTAAAAGCGGTAGAAATGGATAGAGCTTGACTGAATATTGCGTAAAAGTTAGGCCGTTTCTTTTTTCTTTCACTATAGGTAAATATAATTTCATACATTCTGAACGTGTAGAAATATTTTTTCGTGCGTGTTTGTCACGTATTATTTCGTTCTCAAGTACAAACGCAAGCACTGTATTTTAGCATGAAGTTTGAGACCGGTTTTCGAGCAAGTCAAACTCGTTGTACTTCGTAGTTTGAAGCCTTTCAAAGATTTGTATGGCCACTTTGATACTTCTTCAACAGCTCTGACCAAACGCGCTCAAACGCGCTCCAACGGTACAAATTTTTTATGCATTCTAAGTGATGGTGTTTAACTAAGACCCTCTTGTGGAGCAAAAAGGCCCATTGTTGCGTTTCGGATGTGTTACTGTACATAGCGTTACTACTACAAGGGCATTTATCAATCGTGTTGTAAATCTACTTTCCTTAGTGAAGGAAAATTAAATAATCGCGAGTGTTGTGTGGTAAATCTTCTATCTTGGTCATCGAATGAAGGACAGTTTAATTAGAGCAATGAAAAGAGTCACTTGATCCATGAAAACCTCTGCCTTGCGTGTTGCGACACCCCGGAAAGCCGGAAGGCAAAAGGCAGTCGACCGTTGAAAGGTTTTGATAGGCCTGTGCGTCTCCTACCATTCGCTAACGCTTTTAAATCTTCTACCCTCAAAGTTTAGCTCTTATTGAGATATCTTTTGATGACTTTCCTTTGCGATGTGATGATAAGGGTCAGTTTTTCATAATTCTTTATCTGTATGCTCTTGAGGTTTGGCAAAGCCCGATGAGATTCCTTTTGAAAAGGAAATATTATTTTCTTTTGAGCGCGCGCAATTTTCTTTGTTTCGGAGTATACTTCTCTCCTGCAGTAATAACTCCAGAGATACGTTTCTCAAACCCTCATACAAGTTTCCTCTATACTTGAAGGGTATTTTGAAACTCTGTACGTTTTTACTAAACGTGGAGCGCGACATTCGTTCTTAGCGGGCGTCGAGTTTCTCCATTAACAAATCCCGTATGACACCCTGTGGAAGAACCTGAAATCGGCCATCCTGAAGACATCTGAAGAAGTTCTTGGGTACCCAAAGAAGAACCAGGACTGGTTTGATGAAAATGAAACGGAGACCCAGGACTTACTGGCAAAGAAGAGGGCAGCCCATCAAGCCCACCTAGCACAACCGACCTGTCCTGTGAAGAGGGCTAACTTTCGACGCATGTATTGCTCTACAACGCAGACTCAGAGGGATAAAGAACGATTGGTGGGACCACCTTGCTATGAAAGCTCAGCTGTGTGCTGACGCGGGTCACTATAGAGGCTTCTACGAGGCGCAGAAAGCAGTGTATGGTCCCACCCACCAGGTCGAGAGCCCCCTGCGCAGCTCAGACGGTCAGGTACTCCTCCCTGACAACAACAGCATCCTCACTCGCTGGTCGGACACTTCCAGACCCTCCTCAGTGTAGTCTATAGGATGCCAACGAGCATGAAATATGCGCGATGTAATGCGAGGCGTAATGGTGTGATGTAATACCCTCGAGACCTGCATATATACAGCATGTGTTTAATTATTTAGTTAGTTCTCTTAGGTACGTGAATAAAACCGATTTCATTTTAACCGCTGTGTACTACATTGGCGACGAGGATTTCGATAATTGTGAAGATTTAGAGGACTTCAAGGATTTCGAGGTTTTGTCCAAGGTTTCAGGAGTTTCGTCCGGGAATTCGTAAGTGATTTCGCCAGGGATTTATTTCAGAGATGCCGGGACACGGTGAATCTGACGAAACGACAAGCGGTGCTGTTGGCAGTTCTGTTAATGGTTCTGGAATGGCTACGGTTGCTTTAGATGTCAGTGGATTGGAACCATTTAATCCGAAGGGAGAGGCACACAATTTAAGTCAACGGTGGAAGAGATGGAAGCGAGCGTTTAATTTGTACGTGACGGGAAAAGGTGTTTCGAACGACGCTCAAAAGCGAGCTCTTCTGTTGCACGTTGCTGGTATGGACGTTCAAGAAATTTATTTCACATTAGCCGATGATGGCGAGGATGTGAGTTTTCAGGCAACACTTCAGGTACTTGACAATTATTTTGTTCCAAAGTCAAACGCTCCTTTTGAGAGACATTTGTTTAGACAAATTTCGCAGGAGAGTGGAGAAACTGTGGACCAGTTTGTGTGCAGATTGCGTCAGCGAGCAGCGACTTGTGAGTTTGGCGTCAACGAGGACGACTACATTCGGGATCAACTCATAGACAAGTGTTACTCCAGCCACTTGCGCCGGAAGTTCCTGGAAAAGGAAGGGACTGTTACTTTGGGTGATTTGTTGCGGGTTGCGAGATCCCAAGAAGCAGTTGATAGACAACTGAAACAATACAACACGGACCAGGTAGACCGGGTCAATGAAGTGAGAGGAAAAGTGGATGGAAACAAGAATCCCAGAAAATTGAAGGCGTGCTTTAGTTGCGGACGGGAAGGACACTTTAGTCAGGATTGGAGGTGCCCGGCGCGAGGTCAGACTTGCGGGAAGTGCGGTACGATAGGCCATTTCAAAGTCAAATGCCCCCAATTCCATCAGCGAGGCGGCGCCCAGTCGGGATCCAAAGGAACGAGGAATAGCAGAGGTGGATTTGGTCGGGGTGGACGTGGACGCGGAAGACTGGGGCAAGAGGCAAATCTAGTGACTCGCGGACCTGCCTACCGAGAAGAAGACAAAAAAGATTTTGCAACACCAGCTCGTCAGTCAAGACCCGATTATGCCTTTTCAGTGGAGCAGTTGGATGCCCACAGGGAAGAAAGAAGTGCGTTGGTAACGCTGATCATCGGTGGTGTGCACGTACCAGATGTTCTTTTTGATTCGGGAGCTTCATGTAATGTTATGGGACAGCGGACCTGGGAATTACTAAAGCAGAAGGGGATCAAGTGTGAATCTCGGAAGTCTGCGAAAGAAATTTTTGCTTATGGTGGCGTAGAACCTTTATCGACCCTAGGAACTTTTACAGCAGATGTCACGCACGCTGGGTGTGAGTTTAAAGACGGAAGTAAGGCTGAATTTATAGTGGTTGAGGGCGATGGTCGTACGCTGTTGGGGCGCGAAACTGCCGAGTTGCTAAACCTGCTACGTGTTGGTCCTTTTCAGGCAAACAGTGTTGACGGAGGACGACCAGACGGCAGCGTTAGAGGAAAATACAAGGAGTTATTTAGTGGTGTTGGTCTTTTGAAGGGTTACGAATTAAAACTGCATGTTGATGAGTCAGTGAAGCCTGTAGCGTAGCATGTACGTAGGATTCCTTTTGGGTTGCGAGAGAAGGTTGATGCAAAGCTTGATGTACTTTTGAGGCTGGATATCATAGAGAAAGTGCCGGAAGGGCCGTCAGGATGGATATCGCCATTGGTGGTTGTTCCCAAAGGTGACGGTGATGTGAGGGTCTGTGTTGACATGCGCCGAGCGAATGAAGCAATCGTCAGGGAGCGGCATCCAATTCCAACCGTCGAGGAGCTGTTACATGACTTGAATGGAAGTACTGTGTTTAGCAAGATTGATCTCAAGTGGGGTTTTCACCAGATCCTGCTCAGCGAGGAAAGTCGTCACATTACTACTTTCGTCACGTACCGAGGGCTGTATCGGTACAAGCGGTTCATGTTTGGGGTGACATCGGAACCAGAAAAGTATCAGCAAATCCTCAGAGACGTGTTAAGGGGTTGTACTGGGGTTGCCAACATTGCGGACGATCTTATTGTTCATGGAGGTGACGTGGAGGAACATGACAAGCGTCTTTTTGCTGTGTTGGATAGGCTGAGTGAAATGGGGTTGACGGTGAACGGAGACAAGTGCCAGTTTAGGTTGTCGAAGCTTACGTTCTTTGGCCATGAGTTGACTAGTGACGGTATAAATCCATGCGAAGAGAAAATAGCCGCTATTAGAGATGCAAGACCTCCCAAAGACGCAAGCGAAGTACGATCGTTTATTGGTATTGTCCAGTATTCTTCGAAGTTCATGCCAGACGTAGCGTCCGTAGCGAAGCCTATTCAAGAGTTGACCAGGAAGGGCGTAGTGTTTCACTGGGGAAATGAGCAACAAGCAGCTTTTGAGGAACTAAAGCGTCTAATCACCCAGGCGGAGACACTGGCTTATTTTAAGGTTGGCTGAAGAACGCGAATCATTGCTGATGCATCCCCAGTTGGCTTAGGGGCAGTTCTCACCCAGCAGCAGAGAGGCATGTGGAGAGTTGTCTCGTACGCATCAAGGAGCTTAACTGACGTCGAACGGCGCTACAGCCAAACGGAGAAGGAAGCGCTGGCCTTGGTTTGGGCATGTGAACGGTCTAACATGTATGTTTCTGGACAGGACTTCGAGTTGGAGACCGACCACATGCCTCTGGAGCGTATCTACTCCAGTACTTCGAGACCTTGCGCCAGGATAGAGAGATGGGTCTTAAGGCTACAAGGGTACGATTTTAAAGTAGTGTAGCGCCCAGGAAAGACCAATATAGCAGACGCGTTGTCCCGCTTGAATTCGGATCACGTGGACCATGGAGAGGAGTATGACTATGTTTGAGCAATTGTTGAGGACTGTGTACCCGTTGCTCTATCACCTAGAGAGATTGAGGAAGCTTCCTATGATGACGAGGAATTGACCCAGGTGAAGAAATGTGTTAAGACAGGGAACGGGGACCAGTGTATACTTCCCTCGTATGCACAGGTCAAGGACGAATTATGTCTGTATGGTGAACTCTTGCTTCGAGGCACAAGGATTGTGGTTCCCAGGCTCTTGCGCGACAGGATGGTGCGGTTAGCACACGAAGGGCACCAGGGTATAGTCAAAACGAAGTATCGTCTCCGCAGTAAAGTTTGGTGGCCAAGAATGGACAAAGACGTTAAGAAATTTTGTAGAATTTGTCATGGCTGCCAGGTCACTTCTGGATTTGACCCCCCAGAGCCGATGTCTCGCGTTTTTCCTCCAAGTGCCCCTTGGCAGGACTGTGGAGCAGATCTACTAGGACCCCTACCCACTGGAGAGAGTATTTTGGTGGTGGTCGATTACTATAGTCGATTCCTAGAGGTTGCTATAATGAAGTCTACGACAAGTTCCAAGGTCATCGAAGCACCTGCACCCATGTTTGCAAGATTCGGTTTTCCATTCTCGCTAAGGAGAGATAATGGCCCCCAATTCGTGTCTGAAGAGTTTGAAGCCTTTTTACGTACGAATGGTATCGAACACCGGAAAACGACTCCATTGTGGCCACAAGCCAATGGAGAGGTGGAACGCCAGAATCGCTCGTTACTGAAATGCATACAGATCGCACATTTGGAAGGAAGGAACTGGAGAACTGAGTTGCTGGTATGGTTGATGGCGTACAGATCCACTCCGCAAACGACGACAGGGACTACACCCTGTTATATGATGTTTGGTCGCGAAATGAGATCCAAGCTGCCAGAGCTAAAGAGAGAGACAGTTGGTGTGCCAGGCGAGGAAGTGCAAGAGCGAGATTGGTCATGTAAATTAAAGGGAAAAGCTTACGCTGACCTTAAGAGGGGTGCCACGCCCAAAAGCATAAGTGTTGGCGACACGGCTCTTGTGAAAGCAGAGAAAACCAACAAGCTGTCTACCAACTTTAACCCTGATCCCTTTAAGGTTGTTCATAAGACGGGGTCAGAGGTAACGCTCAGGAACGAGACTGGCATTGAACTGAAAAGAAACACTGTGTTTGTAAAGAAGTATAACGAGCACGGAGATGTGTCCAATGGCAACGAAGACCAAGTGGTACAGGCAGGTTCTGCAGTACGAGTGGAAGACCCAGGGGCAAGCAAAATTTCAGAGACGACAGTCGTACTGATGCCAAAAGAGATTCCTGGAACGTCTGAAGATTCTCAAGAACAACCTAGGCATTTCCCAGACAATGAAAATACCGGAGTGGGAAGGCCTGTTCGGAGGTCGACCCGGACTGTAAGACCGCCCGATCGTTATAAAGCCATATAAACTGAATATGAACTGAATATGATATGAACTGAATATCTTCAACTTCTTGTCCTTTTATCGAGCGACTGGTTAATTTAAAGGCTTTGATTTGTATGTTGAACATTTAGGAAAGGAGGGAATGTAGTGTATAGGATGCCAACGAGCATCAAATATGCGCGATGTAATGCGAGGCGTGATGGTGTGATGTAATACCCTCGAGACCTGCATATATACAGCATGTGTTTAATTATTTAGTTAGTTCTCTTAGGTACGTGAATAAAACCGATTTCATTTTAACCGCTGTGTACTACACTCAGTGTTAACCGCACTGTGCAGGCCTCTGCCATTGATCGTGTTCCTCAACTCTCACTCAAAGAGGAGCTCGATGAACCACTCACCCTCGATGAACTGAGAGTAGTCATAAATCAACCCAGGAGTCGCAAAGCAGCAGGAGTTGACGGCATTCCACCAGAAATCTGGAAGAATGGGGGTCTGGCACTCCTTAACAAACTTCAGGTTCTCCTCGTCTGTTGCTAGAAGCAGGGCAAGCTGCCACAAGATCTTCGTGATGCTACTATCATAACCCTGTACAAGAACAAGGGTGTAAAGTCTGAGTGCTCCAATTACCGGGGCATAACACTACTTTCCGTCGCTGGCGAAATGCTTGCCAGGATCCTGCTTAACAGGCTTGTACCAACCATCGCCGACGAAAACATCCCCGAGAGCCAGTGTGGCTTCAGAGCCAACAGAGGCACGACGGACGTGTTGTTCGTCCTCCCCCAACTTCATTTCTACAGATGGTTATCCAGCTGCATGAGAACCAACGCGGCCAGGTCAGACTCAATGGCGACCTTTCAGAACCCTTTCCTATCTCCAACGGCTTGAAGCAGGGCTGTGTCCTGGCACCGACCCTCTTCAGCATATTCTTCACCATGATGCTCAAGCAAGCTACAGTGGACTTGGATGTTGACGAAGGGGTGTACATCAGGTACCGTCTGGATGGTAGTCTCTTCAATCTACGGCGACTCCGTGCTCACACAAAGACCCAGGAGAGGCTGATACGAGATCTTCTCTCCCCGGACGACGCTGCCCTTGTTGCTCACAATAACCGAGCTCTTCAGCGCATTACATCATGCTTTGCAGATGGCTCGCGGCTGTTTGGCCTCGAGGTCAGCCTCAAGAAGACAGAGGTCCTTCACCAGCCTGCCCCTCAAGAAGAATACCGCCCTCTCCGCGTCAGCATAGGCGACACACAACTGAAATCAACCTAGCAGTTCACCTACTTGGGTTGTACCATCTCATCCGACGTCAAGATGGACAAGGAAATAGACAACAGACTGGCAAAGGCAAATAGTTCTTTCGGCAGACTATACAAACGAGTCTGGCCATGGAACAACAAGAACCTGAAAAGTAAAACAAAGATCCGCGTCTACAGGGCTGTTGTTCTGACCACCCTTCTCTACGGCTCTGAGACATGGGTCACTTACCGCAGCCACATCTGCCTCCACTGGTGCGATTTCAACACCAATGTCGAAGTCCTGAAGCAGACCGAGATTCCCAGCATTAAAGCCACGATCCTGAAGCACCAGCTCCGATGGGCTGGTCATGTTTCCCGAATGGAAGACTACCGCCTAACTAAGATTGTCATGTACGGTGATCTCTCAACTGGACATCGTGAGAGAGGGGCTCCCAAGAAGAGGTTCAAGGACAGCCTAAAGAAGTCAATCAGCACCTCTAACATCGACCACAAAGAGTGGTCTGACCTAGCTACAGACCGTGATACCTGGCGCCACACAATCAGCCAAGCCACCGCTCAATTTGAGGAAGATAAGCGGCAGAGGAGGAAGGCCCGCGCCGCCTCCACTTTCAATCCTGACATCACCTTTCATTACAGATACTGCCCGCGGATCTACCTTTCCCGCACCGGTCTGGTCAGCCACGAACGTGCCTGCAGCCGACGTAAATGTGGAAAACCTTTTTAATCTTCGTTCGCGAAGTTAAACCAACGAATTTACGCTCGGTGGAAAAAGTTTGTCTATTACAATGTCTCTGTCTCTCTAATATGCGTTTGCACGTCATAGGTTAATTCACCGCTGAATAACTCGCGTCTAGGAATATAATTACTGACATTGAAATTATTCATCTCGCCATCGGTTGTGAGTGTAACTGTTGTCGAGATTCTCAGGCAGATTTCAGTTTCGAATCTATCTAAATAACGTCAGTTGCCTCCTAAGAACGAATTGGTCACGGAGGAATGACAGGAGTCGCGCAGGCCCGTCAAACGTTTTAACTTTCGAGGGAATGGCAACAGACAGTGAATCCCCATTACAATCCACGTATATTCACTACAACGCGTCAAGATGCAAATGACTCAATTTTTGTTTTACGACCATGATGCAACGCAGTCAGAGTGCGCACACGGCCTGCCTCAAACGAAATGATAAACGTTCGGAGGGCACCATACGGGGGTTCCAGGAGGTTCCAGGAGGTTCCAGGCCTTGTGACCGGTACACCCATTTCCGGTAGACAACCAAATAAGGAAAAGAAGCTGGTCTGAACAAACGTGCGCTCCGTTTTGTTTTTTAGAGATAAGTCCTCGCCTTATGAGGAACTTTGTAAGCGTATCGGTCTCTCAAGTCTTCGTGAACAGCGATTAGCGAAAATATTGTCCACCGTCTTTAAGATATTAACCAGTGACGCAGGACCAAAAAGCTTACGTGATCTTATAACAGTTAGATGCTCCATTGATAACCTTAGGGGCACCACAATACTGGACCTCCCAAAAGTAAAATCAACAACTTTCGGGCTAAGATCATGGAGATATGCTGCATCGAAACTATGGAACGCTTTACTGGACGAGTCTCGAAAGATACAAACATTTACTACTTTTAAAAATTACTTAAAAACATTAGATCTCACGGGACTCTAGCGCGGTGAGGATCTATCCTTAATTATATTACCTCTTTTTAACGATTACATTTTATATATTCAACTCGGTGACTACATTGTTAAATTCTTATATATTAGTATTAGCTAGTTCTTAAAGGCCCATTTCTATCCGAGATGCCTTGCGCGCCCGGATCATTTTTCATATATGAAAAA